>NW_006408619.1:2302261-2303959 GCF_000296735.1 Chrysochloris asiatica | reverse complement strand
TGCTAGGAGGTAGAATAGAAGCCCTAAACACAATACGAGGCCAATTAACTGGATGTCCCATGAACCATGAGCCTCAACCTCAAAACCAAGAAATCAAATGAGGTGTTTAAGTATATTAGAAGCTTCACTAGCTACTTTGGGGGTGGGGGAGTTGTTCCTATTGCAAATATAAATCTCTTTTACCTGTCTATTGTTGTTGTTCCATTTTAGGATGTAGGAAGACCCCTAAAACCAGGTG
Source organism: Chrysochloris asiatica (assembly GCF_000296735.1). Lineage (NCBI taxonomy): Eukaryota > Metazoa > Chordata > Mammalia > Afrosoricida > Chrysochloridae > Chrysochloris > Chrysochloris asiatica. The sequence goes on along the minus strand of NW_006408619.1, from coordinate 2,303,721 downwards.
CTGTTGAGTGAATTCTGATGTATAGCGGTTCCGTTTTGTCAGAAGAGAACTCTACTCTTTAAGTTAATGTATTATTTTTCAGTAGTAAATCATCAGCCCTCTTTTTCCTAGTCGCCTCTGTATAGACTCTAATCTCTCACCTTTTGGTTACCAGTCAAGAATGAGCTCATTAACCATCTAGACTATTCAAGATTCTGTTCTGCTTTTTAAAACAGCTTATTAAAAGGAAACTTGTTCTCTAAGAAAAATACAATGACGGTCCCAGCTCCTTTACATCTTTCTTTTTTTCTCTTTCTAAGCCTCCCTGAAACTCCTGCCAAGACTGCAGAGAAATCAGCCAGTCATAGACATTGAAATAATTGCCTGAAGTAGCATGAGTAGCAAACTATATTGTCCTTTCCTTGTTGGTGATAGTGGAGCAGATCAGTCAGGACAAAAATACCAGCCCTTCAGTTTTGTAAAAAGTGAGTAACACAAAGCAATTGCTGGAGTTTCCAATCAGAAACTAAATTGCTCTGTAACTCCACCAGTAAGTGATTAACGTCTGATGTCTTTTCATGGTGACATCCAGAATGGAACAGCTGGGCCTGGAAGGAAGACAACGGTGACAGGAAGAAAAAATGTTGGGGGAGAGAGAGAGTCTGTGTTGTATATTTGCATGTGTGTAGTATGCATGTCTCTGTGTGTTTCTGTGTGTCTCTGTTTGTGCATGCATGTATAGTAGAAGGAAGTGAGCAAGGCGGTATTCGTCATTAACCAAGTAAAGTATCATGGCCAACCTTCCTCCTAGCTGACACACACAATATTACAATTGTAACAAGAATTATGTGGGCTAAATGTAATACATCTGCTCTTGTTTAAGTGGCAGGTGGTTGGGCTGCTGTTTTTGCTTATGGCAAACCAATAAAAAGGAAAATTCCCTCCCATTGAGGTAGGGATTTGTCAATTTCTAGAGTTAGGTCTTGATTTCTTAGTAGCTGGAAAGCAGATAAAAAGGAGTGTGAATACTTTTATACTTCTGAAAAAAGACTTAACTTTATCTCCTTCCCTGGAACCAATCCACATCCTTCAAGGCCAGGTGGGTACAGGGAAGAGAGAGGCTGGAGGCAGGCTCCCTTTCACACGCTTCACTTCACAGACCATTAGCAAGTTTCTTGACCCAAGTCTGACTGCAGATCATGGGTGAAGACCAACACTGAGCTCAGCAAAGGCAGCTGGAGGATTACTTTTCAGGTGATTTCTCTGATGGCATGAGGGGTTCTTTTCAGAGCAACCAAAGAGTGGATGGTGGGTTTGAATCTTGCAGTTAGCAGTCCAGTGCTTATCCTAAAGAGCTGGAATACTTTTGCCATGGTAACTTTCCTAGTTCTAAAATAATAGAATCAAGTAATCTAGAGAATTAAAGGGAAGGTGGAGATGGGTTAATACAACAAACAACTAAAGTTGGACTTTTTGCTTAT
>NW_006408619.1:2300658-2302161 GCF_000296735.1 Chrysochloris asiatica | reverse complement strand
TTCATTTATTTTGTTGATGATGAGAATTCACATAACAAAGTATATGCCAATTCAACAGTCTCAATATGTACCATTGGAGCCTTGATTAGATTCTTCATGTTGTGCAACTATTTATTCTCATCCCTCATTTTTCAGTCATTCCCTCTCCCCCACTAATGTAAATTTGCTTCCTTCTTAGCTTCCTGTCCTTCTAAGGACTCCTGATGTGGCACTGCAGAATTAGCTAAGTCAGTTTGAACTGCAAGGTCGGTGGGTCAAACCCACCAGCCACTCCGCAGAAACCCGGCACTGCAGAATTAGCTAAGTCAGTTTGAACTGCAAGGTCGGTGGGTCAAACCCACCAGCCACTCCGCAGAAACCCTATACAGGGTTGCTGAGTTTGAACGGGCTTGATGGTGCTTAACAACAACAACAAGGTTCCTATCTGGAGTCCTGGTGTGGTGCTGTAGGATAAGCACTGGACTGCTAACTGAAAGGTTCAAACACACCAGCCCCTGTTTGTTTGCTATGTGTAGAAACTGACTAGACAACACTTGCTAACAACAGCTTCCTATTTGATTTTTCAAGTTGCTGTTGTTCAATTTGAGCTCATACAAAATAAAACCTGTTGTTGGTGAGTCTGTTCTGACTCAGGGACTCTATAGGACAGACGAGAAGTGCCCAGTAAGGTTTCAAAGGCTGGAAACCTTTACTGGAATAGACTGCCACATCTTCACTACCACAAAATGGTTGGTGGGTTTGAACTACTGACCTTTTGGTTATCAGTCAGGTACTTTAACTACTACACTACCAGGGCTTCTACTTGATCACACATAAATAGTTGTTAAAACAGCATAGTGTTTAGAGCAGAGTTTTAAGATTTACTGTTGCTGTTGTTGTTATGTGCCGTGGAGTCGGTTTCTACTCATAGCAACTGTGTACAGGGTTTCCGAGGCTGTAAATCTTTACGGGAGCAGAAAGTGTCGTCTTTCGCCCGTGGAACAGTTGGTAGTTTCGAACTGCTGACTGTGAGGTTAGCAGCCTGATTCGTAACCGCCACGCTACTAGAGCTCCTTTTTTTAATTGACTAGGCAAGCTAAATTTTTATTTGGTTTCAAGTTTTCCCAGGATATTTTTGGTTTAAAATTTAAGGAGAATCTCAGCAATAGTTATAGGTTTCATTCAGATTTCATGACTCCAGGAAGTCCAAAAGGGAAGAACATGCACAGCACTTATCAAGCTGGAAGAACTGAAGAAAATGTCAAGCCTCAACTTGTAATACTGAAGGACTCCATGAACAATATATTGAATGATGCAGAACACATCAAAAGAAGATGGAAGGAAAACATAGAGTCAAGGTATCAAAAAGAAATGGCTGATATTCAGTCATTTTTAAAAGTACCATATGATCAAGAAGCAATGGTACTTAGGGGAGAAGTCCAAGGTATTTTGAAGGGAAAGAACAAGGCTCCTAGAATTTATGGACTACAAATTGAAATCTTTTAGCAAACTGATGCAGCACTG
>NW_006408619.1:2298241-2299988 GCF_000296735.1 Chrysochloris asiatica | reverse complement strand
ATACTTATTCAACCCGTATGCTGAGCAAATAATCTGAGAAGGTGGATTATATGAAGAAAAATGTGGCATCAGGATTGGAAGAAGGCTCATTAACAACCTGCAATATACAGATGATACAGCCTTGGTTACTGGACGTGAAGAGGACTTAAAATACTTACTGATGAAAAATAAAGACCACAACCTTCAGTGTGGATATACCTCAATGTAAAGAAAACAAAAATCCTCACCATTGGACCAATAAATAGCATCAAGATAATTGGAGCAAAAAATTCAAGTTGTCAAAGGCTTAATTTTGCTCTGATCAACCATTAACACTCATGGAAACAGCAGTCAAGAAATTAAACAATTTATTGCATTGGGCAAATCTGCTGCACAAAACCTCTTTGAAGTGTTGAAGAGCACACATGTTAGTTTGAGGATTAAAGTTCACCTGACACAAGCTATGGTATTTTTAAGTTTTATATGCACGCAAAAGTTGGACAGTGAATAATGAAGACCATAGAAGAATTGATGCATTTGAGCTATTGTGTTAGAGGAGAATATTAAAAGTATCATAGAGAATATTAAAAGTATCATGCTTGTGGATGAAGTAGCTCAAAAGAGGGAACGAACCTTTACAACGAGGATCATCCCCACCTCCTCGGTACACAGGGATGATAAGGATGGGCTACTTAGACATTGGCTACCCAAAAAAAAAGGGGGGGGGGCCTACAAAGGCACAAAGTGACTGGCTTATAAGCTTTCAAGAGGGAGCCTAAATTCAGAGGGTGCAGAGGAAGGTAGACTATCCACTGAGTAGTATCCAACCTGTCTGGACTGGCTGGTGAAAGGAGACGGGGATAATACTCCTGTGGTTCAATAGTGAATAATTGCAATCAGGACTGACTGTGAGTATTGAAAATGTAAAGGCAGACTTTATGCAATAAAAGGAGGGGAGTGGCTGATCTTGCAGTCCAGGAGCAGAGGACCCTGGGACTATCAAGGGAGAAGAGAGGAGTGTGGGAGCCTACCCAGAGAAGCAGCGATGTCAGAGATGGAAGCAGAGACCATGATGTGGAGAGATGGAGCGGCAGGGGGTTCTGGACTCAGGGAGGGAGAGGGGCTGTGTGTTGACTGCCTAAGGGCAGGCTTGCATGGTGTACCCTTTGGCTGTTTGATGATGCATGCAGGGAAATGTAATCATTGCAATGAAATGAAATAAGATAGGATGGATGTAAAGTTAATGTTCTCCCATGTAAACTATCACATAATTCACAGTAAAAACTTAAAAAGAAAAAAAGTACCATTGTCTTCCAAAAGAACAAACCAATCTGTGTTGGAAGAAGTACAGCCAGAGTGCTCCTTGAATCCAGGATGGCCAGACTTTGTCTTTCATACTTCAGACATATTATGAGGGACCAGTCCCTGGAGAAGGACATCATGTTTAGTAAAATGAAGGGTCAGAGAAAAAGAGAAAAGCCCCCAATGCAATGAATTGGCACAGTGGCAGCAGTGATGGGCTCAAATGTACAAGGACTGTGAGTTTGGTGCAGGACCTGGAGGTGTTTTGTTCTGCTGTGCATAGGGTCACTATGAGTCAGTACTGACTCAATGACACCTACCAACACCAGTCAGTTAAAAACAACTCAAGAGCAACCACCACCACCACCACCACCACGTGTATATACATATATGTATATGTGTGTGTATGTTGGTGTTGTTGATACATGCCGTAGAGTTGATTCCAACTCATAGCAACCCTGTATAG
>NW_006408619.1:2294675-2297176 GCF_000296735.1 Chrysochloris asiatica | reverse complement strand
GACATGGATTGGCAAAGTGGCAGCATCAATGGGCTCAGACTGACTCGATGGCACCTAATAACAACAGACTGAAAATGTCAATTTCTGTCTAGTAAAGCCACCCTTTTGTGGTATTTCTGTTATAGCAGCGCTGGAGAAGCAAGACAATTACCAAACAACTGTTTCCTGTTTCCAGTTTACCTACATACAGAGAACCTTGAGAAGGCGTGGTTGGGCTTTTAATATAAGGAACATAAAATATCTGTACTTATGGTTTACATTTTTGTACTCAATAAATGGCTGAAAGAGTCCTGAGTTAGAAACTTTTAGAAGATAATTGAATCTGTCAACTGGATCTAAAATTATGTAGTTGCTCCACCTCAGCTTACAGTGATAAATAGTCTATTGTCTGGGGCAGTTTCATTTGCATTGTAAAATTCTGCTAGTCCTTGTCATTGAGTCTTTGTTTAACAACTCAGAGAAACCCTTTGGACTAGAACTCATCCTGTAGCTGCCAAATACTGTGCAGACTTACCTGACAAACCATAGATTTTAATAATTCAAAACTTAGTTTATTTCTACCATTATCCCAGCCAATAAAAAATGTGTACTTTTAAAAACAAGTTTATTTTTTAAAAAAAAACAGGGTGTGCCTAGTTCTTGAGTAACAATAAACATTTCTCTACGTGAATAATGAAGTGAGAGGAAAAAGCATTTATTCTTCATTATTTATGTCTCCAATTGGGTCCTTTGCATAATTGCTTTGGAGCAGAAATACCTTATTAAAATGGACAATCAATAGTAGCAATAGGGTTTCCAAGCAGAAGAACAAAACAAAGTATAAATTACAACTTCCTATTAAACATTAGTCTTATATACCCAATTAAGAAGAATTCAGCTGTTTTTTTTTTTTTTTTTTAAAAAAAAAAACAAACATGTAAGAGAAAACAGAACTAAATAGTGATTGCATTTCTGCACAGGGATGGGGTAAGAATGTTCTAATCTCCAAAACAGTGGAACAAAGGAAAAGATAAGCAGATTTTTTCATGTAAAAATTATAGTTCTTCTCAAAATTACTTTCAAGCCATATAAAGTAGGAAAAGCACTTGCTTCAAAGAGGAGAAAGATGGTATCCTCAGTGTAAAGAAAGCTCTGTATCAAAAGGTAGGAAAAGCTTTAAGTTCCTAATAAATAGAGAGGAGAACAAAGACAATTTAAAAGAGAGGAATATCAATGACTAATAAACATTTGAACATTTTTCAACCTCAGTCATCATCAACTAAATGAAAATTGGAATAACAATGAGATGCTATTTTTATCCTATCAGATTAATAGAACTATAAAAATTGAGTATTTTCAATACTAGGGATCGAGTGCACTGATGCAGACACATTCAACACAGCTGGAGGGAATATAAAGTGTTTCAAGCCTTTAGGAAAAGAATTTGGCATATGATTCATAAGCTATGAAGATAATCACAACACATATCTCTAAAAGTCTTAGTCTCTGAGTTCATTAATGGATATGATCTGAAATGAAGAAACAGCTTTATGCTTAAAGATGTTCATTGCATTACTGTTTACAATACTATTATTGTTGTTGTTGTGTGCTATCTGACTCATGGTGACCCTGTATAGGGTTTCTGAGGCTTTTAAAAATCTTCAGGGGAGGAGAAAGCCTCATCTTTCTCTTGCAGAGCAGCTGGCCGACTCAATGGCAGACCTTTTATATGTAGAATGAACTCAAAGATACAAATTATGTATACAAAATGGCAGAACTGAATTATAATAAAGTGTTGATAGTGGTTTTATCTGACTGATAGGATTATGGGTACAATTACCACAGAATTTATTTTAAAACTGAGAACTATTGAGATATTAAAAGGAACTATGTTAACAGTTATAAACTCGTTGCTCCAAGCAAAGTAGCATGTATATTGTTAGATGTCTTCCAGTCGGTCCTGAGTAATAGTGACCCTAAGCACATCAGGATGTCACACTGCCTAATCCTGAACCATGCTCACAACTGTTGTTATGTTTGACCCCATGTTGCAGCCACTCTGTCAATCCATCTTCTTGGGGGTCATCCTGTTTTTTGCAGACTTTACCAAGCATGATGTCCTTCTGCAGGGTCTAATACCTTCTAATAACAAATCCAAAGAAAGAGAGACACACTCTTTTCATCCTTACTTCTAAGGAGACTTCTGGCTGTATGTCTTTCAACATATTTATTTGTTCTTTGGGCCATCCATAGTACTTTCAATATCCTTCTTCAGTGCTATAATTCCAATGCATCGGTTCTTCTAGTTTTCCTTATTCATTATACAGCTTTCACCTGCATATGTTGTTGTTGTTAGGTGCCATTGAGTCAGTACTGACTCATAGTGACCCTATAAACAACAGAACAAAACACTGCCCGGGGTCCTGGGCCAACCTCACAGTTGTTGCCATGCTTGACGCTATTGATGCTGCCATTTTGCCAATCCATCTCACTGGGGGTCTTCCTCTTTTTCTCTGATCCTC
>NW_006408619.1:2286441-2293889 GCF_000296735.1 Chrysochloris asiatica | reverse complement strand
AACAACAACAACAATGAGTCATGCTTTAATCTTCATGACACATAATCCATCTTCTCAAATTATTTGTTCAGCATACAGACCGAATTGTTGTTGTTGTTGTTGTTAAGTGCTGTTGAGTTGATTCTGACCCATAGTGACCCTGTATAGGGTTTCCAAGTAGAAGCTGGTGAGTTTGAAGCACCGACCTTGCAGTTCAAATGACTTTGCAGTCTGACGCATTAGCCCACAGCGCCACACCAGGACTGAATAAGTATGATGAAAGGATAAAACCATGTCACACACTCTTCCTGATTTTAAACCATTTCATATCCCTTTGATCTGTTCAAACAACTGCTTCTTGGTCTATGCACAGGTTTCTCATAAGCTCAATTAAGTGTTCTGGAATGCCCATTCTTTGCAATGTGATCCATGGTTTAAGATCCACATAGTCAAATGCCTTTGCATAGTTAATAAAGTATTAGGACACATCTTTCTGATATTTTCTGCTTTTAGTCAGGATCCATCTGACACTAGCAATGACTGATATTCCTTGTTCCATGTCTTCTTCTGAATCTGGCTTGAATTTCTGGCAGTTCCTTGTCTATGTACTGTTACAACCATTTTTGAATTATCTTCAGTAAAATTTTACTTACAAGTGATATTAATGATATTGTTTGATGATTTCATTATTCTGTTAGGTCATCTTTCTTTGTAATGGGCACAACTTTGGATTTCGTCCAATAGATTGGCTAGGTAGTTGTCTTCAAAATTTCTTGGCATACATGAGTGAGTACCTCCAGTCATTCATCAATTTGTTGAAAGATTTCGTCTGTATTCACTTAATTTCTGAAGCCTTATTTTGCACCATTGCCTTCAGTGCAACTTGAACTTCTTCCTTCAATACCATTTGTTCTTGATCAAATGCTATCTTCTGAAATGGTTGAGCATCAACCAATTTTGTTGTTGTTGTTTTCAAGTTATTCTGTGTTTTCCTTCCATCTTCTTTTGATGTGTCCTGCATGGTTCAGTACTTTTCACATACAATTCAATATTACATGTTGAGGCTTAAATTTTTTCTTCAATTCTTTCAAGTTGAGAAATACTGAATGAGTTCTTACCTTTTGGACTTGGCATATTTCATTATAATCACTTTGTCCTCTCATGCTGTCCTTTGAAATTTTCTCTTCAACTCTTGTGTGCATTATTTCTTCCATTCTCTTTAGCTTCTCTATGCTCAAGAGCAAGTTTCAAGACTCCTCTGACATCTATTTTGAACTTCTTTTCCTGCTTTTTTAATGGCCTTTTGCATTTTTCCTATATGATGTCCTTGATGTCATCACACATTTCTTCTGGTCTTCAATCGTTAGAGTCTAATGCATCAAATCTGGTCTTGAGATGATCTCTAAATTCAGGAGAGAAATGTTCAGGGTCATTTTTTGGCTGTTACTGACTTGTTTTAGTTTTCTTCATCTTCAGTCTGAACTTGCATATGTGCAAGTAATGGTGTGTTCCACAGTCTGCCCCAGTCTTGTTTTTGATGATGACATTGAGCTTTTGTACCATCTTTTCCTGCAGATGTAACTAGTATGATTCCTGTGTATTCCATCTAGTAAGACTCATGTGTATAGTCATCTTTTGAGATGGTCCTGCAAAGTTCTATCGTGTGATCTCCAACATCATTTCTATCACCAAGGCCATGTTTTTTAACTGCCAATCCTTCCTATTCATTTCCAACTTTCATATTCTAATTACAAATAATTATTAATACATTTGAATGCATGTTTGACCATTTCAGACTGAAGAAGTTGATAGAATTCTTCAATTTTATCATCCCTGTCTTTACTTGTTGGTGCATAAATTTGAATAGTAGTAGTATTTACCTCTAGGTATATGGATATTATCCTGTCACAGACAATATTGTACTTCTAGATAGGTATTGAGTCGCTCCACGGGAGAAAGATGAGGCTTTCTACTCCCGTAAAGATTTACACCCTCGGAAACCCTGTTTTCGGGTCGGACCCGACTCGATGGCACTTAACAACAACAACAACAACAGATAGGTATTGAAATGCTCTTTTTTATGATGAACGTGATGACATTCCTGTCCAATTTGTTTGTACTGATATAATATTCCATTTGCTGTTGTTGTTAGATGCTATAGAGTCGGTACACTTATAGCAACCCTATGCATAGCAGAATGAAATACTACACAGTCCTATGCCAACCTCGCAATCATTGCTACATTTGAACCCATCATTGATGCCAATGTACCAATCCATCTTGCTGGGGAGTCTTTCTCTTGTTGCCCAAACCTCCATTATACCAAACATGACATCCATATCCTGACAATATGTCCAAGGTATGAATGAGGAAGTCTGGCCATCCTAGCTTCCAGGGAGCATTCTGGCTGTACTTCTAGCACAGATTGGTTTGTTCTTTTGGCAATCCTCAGTACTTTGAATATTCTCTTCCAACACCATAGCTCAAATGTATCAGTTCTTCCACGGTCTTCCTTATTCATTGTCCAACTTCCACATGCAGATAAGGTTATTGAAAATGCCACGGCTTGGGTCAGGTGAACTTTTATCCTTAAACTGACATCTTTGCTCTTCAACACTTTAAAGAGGTCTTGTGTAGCCAATATACCTAATACAACACACCATTTGATTTCTTGACTGCTACTTCCATGAGTGTTGACGGTCGATCCGAGCAAAATGAAGGCTTTGACAGCTTCAATCTTTTCTGCATTTATATGTTGTTGTTGTTGTCAGGTGCCATCGAGTCGGAACCGACTCATAGCGACCCCATGCACAGCAGAATGAAACAATGTCCGATCCTGGGCCAACCTCACTACCGCCGCCACACTTGATACCATCAGTGATGTCACCTGGCTGATCCATCTCATTGGGGGTCTTCCTCTTTTTCTCTGACCCTCCACCTTACCCAGCATGACATCCTTCTCCGGTGACTGTTTCCTCCGGACGATATGTCCAAAGTATGAGAGATGAAGCTTAACCATCCTGACCTCCAAGGAGCACTCTGGTTGCACTTCTTCCAAAACAGATCTATTGGTTCTTTTGGCAGTCCATGGCACTTTCAGTATTCTCCTCCAACACCACAACTCAAAGGCATCAATTCTTCTATGATCTTCCTTATTCACTGTCCAGCTTTTGCATCCATATGAGGTTATTGAAAATAGCATGGCTTGGGTCAGGCGCACCTTAGTCCTCAAGCTGACATCTCTGCTTTCAATACTTTAAAAAGTTCCTGTGCAGCAGATTTGCCCAATGCAATATGTCATCTGATCTGTTTATTGGTCCAGTGATGAGGATTTTGGTCTTCTTTATGTTGAGGTGCAACCCATATGGAAAACTGTGGTCTTTGATCTTCATCAGTAAGTGTTTTAAGTGCTCTTCACTTTCATCAATCAAGATTGTATTATTTGCACATCGCAGGTTGTTAACAAACCTTCCTCTAATTCTGATGTCATGCTTTATTTCATATAATCCAGCGTCGTGGATTGTTTGTTCAGCATGCAGGTTGAATACGTATGGTGAAAGAATACAACCCTGGCACACACCTTTCTTAATTTTAAACCACTCAGTATTCTCTGTTCTGTTCTAAAAACTAATGCAGCACTGGAGACACTCATTCATCTACGCCAAGAAATTTGCAAGAGAACTGCCTAGCCAACTGACTGTCAGAGATCCATATGCATGCCAATTCCAAAGAATGCTGCCCCAACAGAATGCAGAAATCATTGGACAATATCATTATATCTTACGCAAGTAAGTTTTGCTGAAGATAATTCAAAAATGGCTGCAACCATACATTGACAATGAACTTCCACAGGTTCTGTGGAAGACTCAGGTTCTGTGGAACACTCAGTGTTATGTTCAAAAAACTGTGTATTTGTCTATGCACAGGCTCCTCATGAGCACAATTAAGTGTTTTCCAGAATACGTATTTTCTGTACTGCTATCTATAGCTTGTCATGATCCATACAATCGAAAGCCTTTGCATAGTCACTAAAGCACAGGTAAACATCTTTCTGGTATTCTCTGCTTTCAGCCAAGATCCGTCTGAAGTCCTCCTCTGAAACTGGCTTGAAGAAGTAGGTAAAATTCTTTAATTTCATCATCACTGGATTTAGTGGTTAGTGTGCAAATTTGAATGGTTCTGATACTAACTGATCTTCCTTATAAGTTATTATCCTATCACAGACAGTGTTGTACTTCAAGACAGATCTTGTTATGCTCTTTGCTATGATAAAAGCAACACCACTCCTCCTCAAGTTGTCATTCCCAGCATGGTAAACCATGTGAATGTCAGATTCAAAATGACCAATGCCAGTCCATTTCAGCTCAGTAATGCGGAGGATACTGATGTTTATGCATTCCATTTCATTTTTCACAACTTCTAATTATGCAAGATTCATACTTTGTACAGTCCATGTTCTGATTATTAATGAATGTTTACAGTTGTTTCTCTTCATTTTGGATTGTGCCCCATGAGAAAATGAAGATCCCGAAGGCTTTACTCCATGTGTTTTATCCATATGATTGTCTAATTCAAAACAGTCAATATCAGTCCATTTCAGCTCACTAATGGTGTGGCGCTGTGCATTAATGCATCAGACTGCAAATTCATTTGAACTGCAAGGTCGGCAGTTCAAGCTCACCAGCTGCTTCTTGTAAATCCTATACAGGATCGCTATGTGTTGGAATCGACTCGACGGCACTTAACAATACCTATAATATTGATCTTTATGTGTTCATTTCAATTTTGACAACTTCCAATTTTCCTAGATTTGTAACAGATATCTGCAGGTATTACTTCTCATTTTCAGTTGTGACTCATCAGCAAATGAAGGTCCTGGAAGCTTTATTCCATTCACCTCATCATGGTCAGTGTGCTTTGAAAAGGCAGCTCTTTCCCAGTTGCACTTTGAGTGCCTTCTAATCGGAAGTGCTCATCTTTTTGCACTATGTTTGACAGTGCTTTACTATTCATAAGGTTTTCTGTGACTAACCTTAAAGAAATGGTCAGTCTTTCCTTCTTCCTGGTCTGAGTCTAGAAGTTCCATTGAAACCTGTCTACTGTGGGTGACCCTGCTCGTATTTAAAATATTTGTGCCATAGCTTTCAGCATCACAGCAATACACAAGCCACCACAGTCTGACAAAATCACAGACCAGTGGTGGTACCCATGTGTGGTCATAGTAATTACACAGGGGAGACAATGTTTCACAATTTTCTGAGTTTAAATTTTTCTACATTGAGCGTGTGTCATTTTAAGAACTTTTCAAAATCTATTTTGTAAAAGAAAATGGTTCTTGCTGGAAAAATATTTATGGATATTTCTGAAAAGGTAATATCCCTATTAGCCTTTACCGTTGGAAGAATGCTCTTTGATAATCCTCTTCTCACTGACATTTGGATTTTGTGTTTAATATTTACTGCGTTTAGAATGATCCTCACTGGAGATGTTGAAAAATGATAAGTCAAATCAAACCAAACCTGTTGGTGTTGAGTTGATTCCAACTCACAGTGACTGTAATGGCTAGGGTTTTGTATCAACTCGAGTAGGCCAGGCTTTCCAGAGGGATTTGCTTATTCCCATGGCCATGAAACCTAATACAAGCGTAGTTAGCTCTATGATGAGTAGCTCTGAGTAGCCAATCAATTCAATTGTTCTGAAAAGTACTGGGAGAACTGTTTGGTATGAGCAAAGATGAGGGAAGAGGAAACATTTAATTTTGGAGAAGTTCATATCCGACGAGACATGAGAATAAGGAAGTATGATATCTGTATTTACACAGTTGTGAAGTTCTTAACCATTAATAAGTCATTCTTGTTAGGTGTCATCCAGCTGGTACTGACTCAGCGATCCCACGTACAACAGAAGTAAACTGCCTGATAGTGTATCCTCCTCATGATTGTTGCTATGTTTACATCATTGCTACATCTGCTATATCAATCCATCTCACGGAAGGTCTGCTCTTTTTGCTGAACCTCTATGAACCATAATGTTCTTCTCCAGGAACTGGTCCCTCCTGATAACGTGTCCAAATTATGTGAGATGAAGATTCTCTATCTTCTATTTAATAAAGGATTGTTTGAATAAAAACATGGCTATGTACTGGAATGCAATGCAGCCATTTAAAAAGAGAAAAAGAGGTTTCTATGTTTCGTTTTTTCCTGGTTGATTCCAATTTATGGCAATCCCGTGTGCCAGAATAGAACAGTGCTTCGTAAACTCAATGAGGTTTCCATGAGCTGTGACCTTTAGAAGCACACTGCCAGTCTTTTTTTCTGAGGTGCCTCTGGGTCATTTTGAAACTTCAGGTTTTCAGTGTGTAGCCCCGCACTTCATCATTTATGTCACTTGAAAAGAGTCTAGGGGATATATGTGGACTGATCTCAAATGATATCTATACTATAGTTTTCACGAAAATACGTAAGTGGTCAGCTAAAATCTGTAACAGGCCAAGGTCTAGAGAAGCATTTTCTTTATGCTGCATTGCTTTTAAGAGATTTGACCTAATTACCAACATTTAAAAATCAGGAAATGTCATATGTAAATCTCACTTTTTACCTTCTCTTGGAAAATTCAAAGGTTTAGTACCCCTGGACATGTGTGTGTATGGACAACAATCCTCTGGAGCCGGAAATGACTGCTTGCTTCAGATGTAGGAGTTATTTGTTTTTCCCTAGTCCCCACCACTCCCTATTATCTCACTTTAAACCTGATTCATTCATTAACATCATCTTTCTGGTGCTGGAGTTCCTTGATGATACAATCCTTAATATAGTCCCTGGGGGAGCATGGTGGCGCCATACAATGAGTACTGGGCATTGAACTACAAGGTCTGAAGTTTGAACCTGCCAGCCTCAGGAGAAAGATGAGGCTTCCCGCTCCCGAGAAGATTTAAACCCTTGGAAACCGTATACAGAATTGCTATGAGTCAGAACTGGCTTGGTGACACATAACAACGACAAATAGAGAACCTAATTTCATTTTCTTTAAATATACTAATGAATTGTGTAGGTAGTTATAGTTTTCTCTACAAAAGCATAGATAACAATTAAGTCACAAAGAACACAACAAAATTGTTTACAGTGGTTTCATTAGTGGGTGGACTGTAAGGAAGATGGGTGGGGAAAAAACAACTTTTGTCTTTTACTGTATACATTATTAAGTATTGTTGCCTCAGTTCTTTATATAGATATAATAATTCATGGGGTTCATAAATGGATTTTACTTTTAAATTTGACTACAAAATTTAAAAGCTAATAATAATTTGCCTAAAATATTAAAAGGGGTCCAGATGAAGAATGTGTATATATATACATCATGGGTAATTGTCAGGTTAGTCAAATATTGTAATCTTTATTATGGTGGTCATGTGCTGTGGAGTTGATTCGAACTCATTATGATCTTGTATAGGTTTCCAAGGCTGTAAATCA
>NW_006408619.1:2281850-2286221 GCF_000296735.1 Chrysochloris asiatica | reverse complement strand
GCAATTGTAAGAGGGTGGGTTTTCACTGATGTAACCAATAGGGCTCCCCAAAAATAGAATGACCAGTTTTTCAATAGAGTGGGTTCCTTCCCTACTTTTGAGCAAAGGTAGAGTGTTCTTAAGGAGAACTGAAGCTGCTCAGAGACACCAACTCTGAGATGTGGGGTTCTTTGGAAGTTTGGTATATGCACAGAGCTCTACCTCTGGGCTCTCTCCAGGACTGGTGTGCTGCTCTGGGTTCTAATCCAGGGAGTCATTGCTGGCAGCAGTCACATGTGAGCAGTACCTGGCAGGCAGGATGTGGTGACCCCTTCACTGCTTTGCAGAGCTGATACTTCCACTGTTGGGAAACCTGATTGATGATAACCATCAACACCCATCCATCTGCAGCAAGTTAGCATTGGCCCCCAAGCCACATTTAAGGGGCATATATGTTTTTCTTTCGCTAGGTTGTGCAAAAGTTTGCACTGGACTGCTAAGTGCAAGATCAGGGATTCAAATCTATCAGCCTCTCCTTGGAAACCCTATACAAGGTCACTATGAGTCAGAACCTGCTCCAGGCACTTAACAACAGCAATATTCAGCAACTATCATCATCAATCTACAGTTTGGTGGTTTGAACCCATCAGGTGTGGCGTTGTAGGATAAACTCGGCACTGCTACCACAGGTTGGCAGTTCAAACCCACTACCCAATCCTTGGAAACCTTATACAGGGTTACTATGGGTCAGAACTGACTTGATGACAGTTAACAACAATAACAAAATGGCATCAAAGAAGAAAGACTTTGAGATCTGCTTCAGTAAAAATTACAGTTAAGAAACCCCTGGCAACAGTGTGGCAGTTTGACTCTGTAACCCACGGAGATGCCTGGAATTACTATCAACTTGATAGAAAGAGATTCGATTTTGGGTTTGTCTTTGCTTGTGTTTTTTCAAAATAGTTTCATATCTCTATATTTCTTTAAATTCATTTATGATTGTATTAAAAATAGCAAAACACTTCCAAAACTCCAGAAACTTCCACATTCCTTCTCACTTCGAAAACCTCTTCCACCCTCTCCACTGAAACCAGTATCTTTACTTATTTTTCCTTTAAAATGAGTAGGATGTCACTGTGGCCTGTGATATGCTAATTGACTGTAATTTCTCTGTGATGGCAATGTAGGATCAGCACTGGACTGCTAACCAAAACGGGGACAGTTTCCAAGGCTGTAAATCTTTATGGGAGCAAGAAGCCTCCTCTTTCTCCCATGGAGCAACTGGTAGATCTGAACTATGACCCTGATACCAGAAGGACTGTTGTTGTTGTTGTTAAGTGCCGTCGAGTCGGTTCCGACCCATAGCGACCCTGTACAGGGTTTCCGAGGGTGTAAATCTTTACGGGAGTAGAAAGCCTCATCTTTCTCCCGCGGAGCGGCTGGTAGTTTCGAACCGCTGACCTTAAGGTTCGCAGCCCGATTCGTAGCCACTACGCTACCAGAGCTCCTTATAATGCCTATTAGCAGCCCAGTTCACAAGCCACTATCCCACCAGGGCTCCTTCCCCTGACACTGGTAACCAACAGATGATGTTTTCTCTTCTGAGTGTTTCTTTCCTTGCATACAATTTTCCTTGACTATTTATAATACAATATTTGTCCTTTTGTGACTGACTTAACTTCACTCAGCAAAACGTCAGTGTTTACCATGGTATGAGGTATCTCTCTGAGTCATTGTTTTTCTTTAATGTTGCATGGTATTCCATTGCATGGACCATAGTTTGGTTATTCACTCATCTGTTGATGGACACTTAGGTTGTTTCCATTGATTTGCTATTGTGCATAATGCTCTGATGAACACGGGTGTGAATGTCATATTTGTTGGGAGTCCTGGTGTGGTGATGTACGGTAAGCACTGGAATTCCAACCACAAGGTCAGCTGTTCAAACCAATAAGCCACTCCTTGGAAACCCTATACAGTGTCACTATGAGTTGGAACCACTTTGATAGCGCTTAATGACAACATCCTGGCTATTCTCTCTTTAGGATATATGAAGGGATTTCAAATTTTTTATTTAAAAAAGTCCATTTTCCTTTAGTTCCATTTTACAATGATCTATCTGAAGCTCTCTCATATACCAAGTAATGGGACTGCTGGATCAAATGGTATTTTTATTTCCAGTTTTTGAGGGAAGCACCACGTCATTATCCACAGTGGTTACACAAGCAGTGTAGGAGAGTTCTAATCTCTCCATGTCCGTCACAGCGTTTGTTGTTTTCTATCTTTCGGAACTTTGCTATTATTGTTGGGGTGAGAAATCTCATTGTTGTTTGGTTTGCATCTCTCTAATGGCCTTTCTTCACAAATCTGTTGGCTGCCTGAACATCTTTGGTAAAATGCCTGATCATGTCTTCTGCCCACTTTTGAGTTAGATAGTTTGGCTTCTTCTTGCTGAGGTGTTGAAGTCATCTAAGGTACAACTATTGGTTTCTTCCAATCTGGGTCAAAGAAGAGTGAGAACAATCAAAGCTATATGGAAACAGTAAGTCCAAATGATAGATGGACCAGATGAATCTCAGCTCTACGACCCTGATACCAGAAGGACTAGGTAATGCCTGACTGGTTAGCACTGCTGGTTACTCGACAGAGTTGGAGAAAACTGTGAATCAATACTCAAAATCATCAAAAAGGCTAGGCTTACTGTTCTGATGAGACTAGTAGCATTTTTGAGATCCTTTATGCCTAGAAATGAACTCACGTCCATGACTGAACTTTCAGCCAAACAATTGTTGTTAAGTGCCATCAAGTTGGTTGGGACCCATAGCGACCCTGTATAGGGTTTGCAAGGAGTGACTGGTGATTTTGAACAGCCAAACCTAAGGTTCAAACTGACTTTGTTTTCCAGCACATTAACCCACAGCCCCACACCAGAACTCCAAACACTAGACAAACCCATAAAGGGAATGGCAACACCAGGGAGGTATGCACTCCTTAGAACCATCAACCATATGAGCTCAAAAGGGCAGCATTTGCCTGGGAGACAGCTCAGAAGGCAGGAAGGTATAGGAAAGTCGGAGGAGAAGAGGCAGTAAACACAGGGAGGAAGTGGGAAGAGAGCTTTGTAGTGTGGGGTTGGCAGCCAACATCATGAGACATTGTTGGATGGGAAATTAATTTGCTCTGTATGTTACTCAAATCACAATAAAATATGTATAATACCCTTATACATGGATTATTATATTACACATGAGGGTGGTGGTTCCTTAGGGTAAACACTGAACTGTGAACCACATGATTGGTGTTTCAAGTCCACAAGCCGCTCTGAGGGAGAAAGACAAGGCTTTTTGCTCCCGGAAAGATTTTCAGCCTGGAAACCCTGTACAGGGTCATTGTACACCGACTCGGTGGCACACAGCGGTAGCACAGCTGCCACTGAAAAGAAAACCTCATGTCAGGGACAGTTCCCAGCAAACGACTAGGTTTCAAGGCATCACTTAGAATAAATGAAGTTGGGATACACTGAGCCAACTTATGCTAGACCACAGAAAGGGAAGTTTAAAAGAAACAAGCATTAATCATCTGAACACTTCCAAAATCTGATGACTTGTTGTTACGTACCGTCCTTGGAAGACCCGCCACACACCCCAGCGTCACCTAGACATTTAGGCTTGATGATAACTCCTCTTACTGGCTTCTCTAAGGCTCTTAACGTATCTCTCAGTTCCCTGTTCACATCCAGGCTTTGGTGACAAGTACAAAACTGTCAGCTTTTCAAAGCGAATTTCTTCCCTAGTTTTTGACATTGAACACAGTGCAGGTGCATTGCAGCCATTTCTGGGACAGGATAACTTTCCTCAAGTGGAATGTAAAAGCCATCCAGCTGGCAGGCTGAACTGAGAAAGCCACGTGCATCCCAGTTGGTTTGTGCTTAACTGCTCTCTGGGGTTTGACTTGTCTTTCAGCTTGTTCTCTCTGTGAAAGTTCCATCCTCTAAATGTTACGTCATTTAGTCCCAGCAAGATGGGCATGAGCACAGTCTACAGGTAGTGTCCGTTGCTTTGCAATGGTCTGTGTGTGTGGTTCTAGCTGTTGGGATATCCTTTTCCTTTAATATACACCCGAAGCAGTTACAGGGCTTCTGGTATGTCACTAGGGGTCAATGCAGTAGACTTCAAGGTTGGTTTGAACTGCAAGTTCGGTGGTTCAAGCTCACCAGCTAGCTCTACTTTGGAAACCCTATACGGGTCACTATGAGTCGGAACTGACTTGACGGCACCTAACACCGCCAATGACATAGCAGTTACAGGGCTTCTGGGCTTCTGGTGTGGCACTCTAGGGTAAGCACTGGACTGCTGCCCGAATGGTTGGCCATTCAAAAGTTTGAATTTATGT
>NW_006408619.1:2279321-2280835 GCF_000296735.1 Chrysochloris asiatica | reverse complement strand
TGACTGTGGATTTGACCTTGCGATTCGCAGTCCAGTGCTTAGTGGCCTTGTATAGGATTTCTGAGACAGTAAATCTTTACAGGAGCAGAAAGCCTTGTCTTCTTTGGACCAGTTGGTGGGTTTGAACTGCCAACTTTGTGGTTAGCAGTCCAAAGCTTATCCTACAGCATCAACAGCACTCCATGCACTCCCCGTCCTGCACCCTCCCCTCCAGACACACACTCGCAAAGGGGCTTCAAAAAATATGTGGAAAAATTACACTAAATTTTAATTCCGTTTTCCATGAATTTTTGAAGTCCGTGGTGGGGTTGGGGGTCTGTGTGCATCAGTGGTTTTGCTACTCTAAAGAATCCAGACTAAGACAAACCCCCTAGTGTAGCTCCACTTGAGCCTCATATTAGGGAGAGTGGGGGACATTTAAGTATGTTCTTCCCTGTTGAGGATCAGGCCCAGAAATTCTTGTGGACACAGTAGTATCTCTGCACACTCACTCGTGTTCATTAGCCTCCAGAGGCCTGTGGTCATTTGTTCTCTGAAACATCATCTGTTCAAACCTGGTGCTTCCATCCTGGGTTCGGTCCCTGTTTTTGATATCTGCTTACCCCACTCTAGTTTAACTCACTATCATCTTTCCTCAGGATGCTTGAGCCACCAGATCAGGCTCTGTTGATAACTGGCCCCCTATCATTCCTTCTTTCCAAAATAGCCAGATTGTCCTTTGCAACATGTTGATCGTATTACGTCTGTGACGGATTACATTTTCCAATATATCTCTTTCCTCACATTCTTCTTACAAAGCAACACTGAGACTCCTCTCTAGAGAAGTTGGGTCTATGATCTCTCCCCATGAACCAGTTCACAGCAAAGACTGTAAGAGACCCAGGAGACATCTGCCTGAGGGAAGACTCAGCTGGAGACTCAGATCAAAAACTAGGATCATTTTGAGAGTCAATGAAATACACAATTTGTTTCAGCATAGTCATTAATATCACCCTGCTCGCGCTCAAAATTATTCTAGTTTTGATTATTATAAATGATGGTCATCCAACCCTGACTTCCCAATGGTATTTCCAATGGTCCCAAGTGCCTCAGAATCTGAGTCTTCAGCTGACCTTCCCTCAGGCAGTGTTTTCACAGTGAATTGAGAAGCTGGACATCTAGAGAGGGGCTCACTGACCCGGGAGAGGGAGAAGGCAGAGGTGAACCTCATTGTGTGTTCATTTTCATCCTTCCAACAAACTAGGTTAAAAGCAAATGAGAAACCAGAAATTATCTTGGTTATGACTTGCATTTTTCTGTGCTTAATCATAAATAATGAAGAGACACTTCCCTTGGGCTACTACTTCATTAGTTTCTTATCCTCCCTCATTTTAGACACATATAAAGCAAACCTCAATAGCAGTACAGAGAAATTGCAAAATGCCAAGTGGCTTTGTGATCCTGAGAAGGTTAAACTAACCCCTCTGATTTCCTCATTTGTAAATAGTATATACCTGTTAATAGTATATACCTGT
>NW_006408619.1:2277132-2278651 GCF_000296735.1 Chrysochloris asiatica | reverse complement strand
AATAGTATATACCTGTTAATAGTATATACCTGTTAATAGTATATACCTGTAAATAGTATATACCTGTAAATAGTATATACCTGTTAATAGTATATACCTGTCCTTGGTTAGATTCTCGAGAGAAGCAAAACTAGTGAAGCTTAAATATGCCTGTATCTATAAAGAAAAAATTGTATCAAGAAAATGTTTCACGCAGTTGTAGAGGTGGGAAAGTTCCAAGTTTGGGTCAGAGGAATAAAAATGGGCAGATAGGCCAGCAGGCAGGCAGGTCTACCACGGAAGAAGGCAGGGTGTTGATGCATCCCAGGGTCAGCAGGTAATAGAGCAGGCTAATTACTCAAGTCAAAAGAACTAGAGGTCGAAAGATGAAGCAGATGCAAGCAGAAAGCAACCAGCATTACCTGAGTGACTAATATATACTGGAAGCAGACCACACCCTTAATGAAGCATCCCTTCAGTTGATTGGTTGCTCATAGCTGACCTCATCATAGGGTTGTTGTTGTTGTTAGGTGCCATCGAGTTGGTACTGACCCATCGCGACCTAATGTGCAGCAGAACGAAACACTTTCCGATTCTGGGCCAACCTCAGTACTGTTGTCACGCTTGAGTCCATCGATGCTGCCACTTGTCCAATCCATCTCTTTGGGGATCTTCCTCTTTTTCTCTGACCCTCCTCCTTACCAAACATGATATCCTTCTCCAGCGACTGGTCCCTCCTGACAACATGTCCAAAGTTTGGTCATCTTGGCCTCTAAGGGGCACTCTGGCTGCACTGCTTCCAAAATGGATCTATTGGTTCTTTCAGCAGCCCATGGCACTTTCAATATTCTCCTCCAACACCATAACTCAAATGCATCAATTCTTCTACGGTCTTCCTCATTTACTGCCATCATAGGGTAGATTGCATTATATTAGATCTCATCGTGGGGGAGAACCACATCTCAACGCTCAAACCACTGGTGACCGCTGCCAGTCATGTTGACACAAAACCTTAACTATCACAGTACGAAATAGGATCTTATGGTTGTTGTGAAGTGTCTTCATGTCATTTCTGACTCAGATTGACTCTGTATAGAGTTTCAAAGGAGTGGCTGGTGAGTTTGAACCACTGGTTTATGTTCAAACAAACCTTGCAATCAAGTGCTTATCCTACAGCACCATGACTCTACTGAATAGGATTGTTGTTGTTGTTGTTAAGTGCCTTCAAGTCGGTTCCGACCCATAGTGACCCTGTACAGGGTTTCTGAAGCTGTAAATCTTTACGGGAGCAGAAAGCCTCATCTTTCTCCCGCGGAACAGTTGGTAGTTTCAAACTGCTGACCTTAATGTTCGCAGCCTGATTCGTAACCACTACGCTACCAGAGCTCCTTACTGAATAGGATGGTTAGGATTAAATGATCTAGTGGGTATAAAGACAACATAGTGCATGACACATAGCACCTAAAAAATCAAGCCAGTTGCCTTTGAGTCACCTCCAACTCATGGTGACCCCATGTGTGTCAGAGTAGAATGTATGTGC
>NW_006408619.1:2261906-2277032 GCF_000296735.1 Chrysochloris asiatica | reverse complement strand
TGTTAATAGTATATACCTGTTAATAGTATATACCTGTTAATAGTATATACCTGTCCTTGGTTAGATTCTCTAGAGAAGCAAAACTAGTGAAGCTTAAATATGCCTGTATCTATAAAGAAAAAATTGTATCAAGAAAATGTTTCACACAGTTGCCTTTGAGTCACCTCCAACTCATGGTGACCCCATGTGTGTCAGAGTAGAATGTATGTGCCGTACGACTGGGAGTGCCCACCCCCACATGCATGCACACTCTTTCAGTAATGACACATAGATGTGCAAAGACAGGGACAGACTATGGAGCAGAGAGGAGAGGAGGAAGAGGAAGTGCTTTGAAAGGAACAGAAACTGGGGCATTAACATTGCATTATGGGCCACAGAAGTTGGTTGAAGCAGGGGACTATTTCTTGCCTACGAGAGTGTACATTTCCCAGGAATATCTAGAAAAGGACACCTAGTCTTGCATTAATCTGAATTCTTGCAAAACACTCTATGATTGTGCTCTTAGAAACCAGTCACCTTGGGAAAACTGGAATAGCTTCTTTTTTATTTTTTTTAAATTTTTAATTGTGAATTGAGTGATAGTTTACATGGGCAAACATCGGTTTTACACTTATCCTATCATATTTCATTTCATGGCAATGATTATAGACCCCTCCATGCATCATCATTAAACAGTATTTGCTTCTATTCCCTCTGTTTTGTTTTGTTTTGTTTTGTTTAGGAATAGCTTCTTGCAGCCTGTATGAATTTTCAGTGAAATCACCATTGATTTTCTACCTGACATTAATTCTCAGAGATATGGAGTATGTAGGGAAGATAGTATCTGTCTGGACCCTGTGTCTCTATGGGCAGACATCACAGGCCATGTAAACAGGGGGAGGTAAGTATCAATAACTATTCAGCTTACATAGGAGAGTAACTATAAAGATGGGAAGAGAATTCCTAAGGGTACCATGGACTGAAGGGTCAGCAACTAAAAGAAGAAACTTGGGAGTGGGGCTGAGCTCTTTGGAGAAGTTAAGGTTCTGTCTCACCACACTGTGGAGTAGCTTCTGGCTGGCCTGAACAAACAGTGGTCCACAGTCTCTGGGCAAACAGAAATAACTCTCTGGACAGCAAGCGAGTCAAGGCTGGTGGCAGGCAGGCAGAGAGAGTCCTGGGCATTGCTGGGGATGTAAGGTCTGGAACATATGGCATTCTCATCAGGAGGGAGAAAATTCTGCAGAGCACAGGTGAGCTGAGGCTGTCAAGAAGAAGCAAACGGGGGAGAGGGAGGCTGCTGCTGGCATCAGGCTGGTAACACAGGGTGCCTGAGCTGATAGGTCCATAGGAAACCAACCTGGGGGGCTAGAGGCAAAGGAAATCAAACAATCTGGGTACCGAGCATGAGTGACCCCTCTCTGTAGGATCCTGAAGTTCTATGTAAGCAATAAAAGTGGGACCCTACACGTGCATGTATTAAGAGACCACCTTTGCTGACAATCGTTCCATCTACCATTGACTGAAAATTCCTTGGCCATTGCCAGATGGAATATTTCAGATTCTACACCCCCTACCCCAAATTTCCTGTGCCTAGAACACCAGGGTGAGTTTCATGAAATTCAGTTAGCTTTTCTAGCCACTAGATAAGGTTACATTTAAGAGACCATGTTGTCCTAAAAAGACGAATCACTGAAATACAGTATATAATTGGCCTTACCTACAGTTACCCAAAGGAGCTCTGGTAGCGTAGTGGTTATGAATCAGGCTTCTAACCTCATGGTCAGCAGCTTGAAACTACCAGCTGTTCCGCAGGAGAAAGATGAGACTTTCTGCTTCCGTAAAGATTTACAGCCTTGGAAACCCTGTACAGGGTCTATGAGTTGGAACTGACTCAACAGCACATAACCAACACCACCACAGTTACACAAGCCATGGTATTTTCAATAAGCTCATATGCATGTGGAAGCTGGCCAGTGACTAAGGAAGACCGTAGAAGAATTGATGCTTTTGAGTTATGGTGTTGGAGGAGAATATTGAAAATGCCATGGGTTGCCAAAAGAATCAATGCATTACGGAAGAAGTGCAGCCAGAGTGTCCTTGGAGGCCAAGATGGCCAAACTTCGCCTCTCATACTTCGGACATATTGTCAGCAGGGAGCAGTCACTGGAGAAGGATTTCATATTTGGTAAGGTGGAGGGTCAGAGAAAAAGAGGAAGACCCCTAACGAGATGGATTGGTCAAGTGGCAGCATCAATGGGCTCAAGTGTGGCAACAGTAGTGAGGTTGACCCAGGATCGGGCAGTGTTTCATTCTGTTGTGCATAAGGTCACTATGGGTCAGTGCCGACTCGGTGGCACCTAACAACAATAACAATATAGTTATTACTGTGGGTGTATTTTTCTTTAATCTCTCAGAAATTATACTTTGCATGTGTATAATCACAATATTAAGCACTTGGAAATGTATTCAGAGGTAGTGTTTCCATGAGAGACAATCATTTTCTGTCTCCTTAGCAAAAGGGACCATTAGATCATCTTCTGAAGGCATTGGTGAACCTGTTTCCTGAATCTGTTCTCTTGGAATAAACAGATAAAGTCATCATTTTGTTCACTGTGGTGTTTCTAATTTTCAAGATGACTGATGGGCCATAATGGTGTTCCACTGGGATGGAGACATTAGCAATGGGGCTGCCTTTTGGTTTCCTTAGCAACTCTCTCCTAGGGACACCATAGCAGGCACATTTATTCAAAGTTAGGATTCTAGGGGGAGAAAATGACAGTATTTCAATTGAGATTTTATATACCTAAATTAACTTTACTCAAGAGAGATGCATTTTGCATTGCTATGGTTTTTGTTTTGTTTTTTTCTGTTTGTGTGCTGATTTCTCATTAGAATAGCAAATGATTCCCTGGGAGAAGAAATGGCAGGGAGGAGAGCATACTATGGGGAAAAAAGATTAGAAAGGCTAATAACCAGAGTTCCGAAAGAAGGAAGTGGTTTTCTCCTAGTAGCTCCATTTTCTAATGCAGCTCTGAGGAGAACAAATTTAAAATCTAAACCAGTTCCTTCAAAAGCATGTCTCCTTATCCCCAAACCAAGCCAAAGCCATCACCATTGAGTCAATGCTAATTCATAGTGAGCCTGTAGGACAGAGTGGAACTGCCCTGCCAATGGGGTTGCCAAATGAAACCATTATGGAAGCAGATGGTCATGCCTTTAACCTGAAGAGTGGCTGGTGGGGTCAAACCATTGACACTTTGGTTTAACCGCTGGGCCCCCAGGGCTCCTTATGGCTTCTTCATTGTTATTGTTGTTGTTGTTGTTAGGTGCCAACTCAGAGCAATTTTATGTACACCAGAAAAAAGTACTGCTGGATCCTACAGCATCCTCAGAGTGTTAAAGTGCATTGTTGCAGCTGCTGTATCAATCCATTTCATTGAGGCTCTTCCTCTTTTTCACTGACACTCTAACAAACATGTTTTCCTTCTCCAGGGACTGGTCACTCCTAACGACATGTCCAAACTATGTGAGACTAACTCTCACCATCCTCTTGTAAGGGACCATTCTGTCTGTACTTCCTCTAAGATAGATTTGTTCATTCTTCTGGCAGTCCATGATACTTTCAATATTCTTCACCAACACTGTAATTCAAATGCTTCCATTCTTTTCCTGTCTTCCTTATTTGTTGCCCAGCTTTCACAGTGCATCTGAGGTGAGTGAAAATATCATGGTTTGAGTCAGGCACACCCCATTTCTCAAAATGATATCTTTGCTCTTTAACAGTTTATTCTTATAGCAGATTGGTCCAATGCAATATGGTGTTTGATTTCTTGACTGCAGTTGTCATAGGTGTTGACTGAAGATCCAAGTAAAATGAAATTCTCAACAACTTCAGTCTTTTCTCCATTATCATGATGCTGTTTACTGGTCCAGTTGTGAGAATTTTTTTTTTTTTTTTTAAACATTGAATTGCAATCCATACTGAAGGCTATAGAAGTTGATCTTCACAGCAGATACTTCAAGACCTCCTTGCTCTCAGAAAGCAAGAGTGTGTCATCTGCATATCACAGGTTGTTAATGAGTCTTCCTCCAGTCTTAATGCCATGTTGTTGTTCATATAGTCTCAGATTATTTGTTCTTATTAACAAGTACATCTAATACGCACAGTAAAAGATACAACACTGATGGCAGCTTTCCTGATTTTAAACCATTTAGTATTCCCTAGTTCTGCTCTAATGATTGCCTGTTGCTCTATATACAGATTCTGCATGAACACAAATAAATGTTCCAGAAGTTTTACTTTTCTCAGTGTTATCCATACTTTGTCATGGTACATACAGACAAAAGTCTTGCGTGGTCAAGAAAAACACAAGTAAATATCTTTCTGGTGTTTGTTGCTTTTGGCCAAGATCCATCTGACATCTATAATGATATCCTTCATTACACATTCTTTTCTGAACCAAAGTTGAATTACTGGCAACTCCCTATCAATGTACTGCTGCATTTTTTTCTGAATCATCTTCAGCAAAATTTTACTTACATATGATATTAATATCAGGAGCTCTGGTAGCATAGTGGTTATGAATTGGGCTGCTAACCTCAAGGTTGGCAGTTCGAAACTATCAGCCATTCCATGAGAGAAAGATGAGGCTTTCTGCTCCAGTAAAGATTTAAGCCTCGGAAACCCTGTGCAGGGTTGCTATGAGTCGGAACTGACTCCACCTACTAACCAACAACAACAACAATGATATTAATGACATTGTTAGATGGTTTCCATATTCTGTTGGGTCACCTTTCTTTGGAATGAACACACATATGGATCACTTCCAATCGGTTGGCACATTTCCAAATCTCTTGTCATAGATAAGTGAGGGCCTCCACCACTTCATACATTGGTTGAA
The DNA here is from genome assembly GCF_000296735.1 of Chrysochloris asiatica. Classification (NCBI taxonomy): domain Eukaryota; kingdom Metazoa; phylum Chordata; class Mammalia; order Afrosoricida; family Chrysochloridae; genus Chrysochloris; species Chrysochloris asiatica. Next base: position 2,272,149 of record NW_006408619.1, on the reverse strand, counting down.
ACATATCAAATGATATTCTGTCAGTCAATTCCTAGAACTTTCTTTTTTTTTTTTTTAATTTGATAATGCTTTCAGTCAGTGTAACTTGGAATTTTTCCTTCAATACCACATCATATGTTCTTCTGGATCATTTGCTACCTCTTGAAATGGTTGAACATTAGCCAATTCTTTTTGGTACAGTGATTTTGTGTATTCCGTCCATTTTATTATGGTGCTTCCTGCATCTTCAATATTGTTTTCCAAAGAATCCTTCAAAATTTGAAGCCAAGACTTGAATTTTTATTAAATTCTTTAAGCATGGTAAATGTTGAGCATATCTTTCCCTTGTGGTTTTCTAACTCCAGCTGTTTGCATATTTCATAATAATATTTTACTTTGTTTTCTTGAGCTATCCTTTGAAATTTTCTGTTCAGTTCTTCTACGTCTTCATTTCTTCCAGTTGCTTTAGCTACTCTACATTCAAGAGCCAGTTTCAGAGTCTCTTCTTACATCCACTTTGGTCTTTTCTTTCTTTCCTGTCTTTTTGATGATTTTTTTGCTTTCTTTATCAATGATGTTTCTGATATTATTCCACAACTTACTTGGTCTTTGATCATTAGTGGTCAGTGTGTCTAATCTGTTCTTGAGATGATTTCTAAGTTCATGTGGGATATATTCAAGGTCATATTTTGGCTCTCATGGACTTGTTTTAATTTTCTTCAGCTTTAACATGAACTTCATATGAACAATTGATCTGTTCCCTGGTCTGCCACTGACCTTGTTTTGGCTGATGATATGAAGCTTTTCCACCATCTCTTCCCACAGATGAAGTCTATTTGATTCCTGTGCATTTCTCTGGTGAGGTGCAGAGGTATAATCACTGTTTGTATTGTTGAAAAAGAACTGAGTAGACTGAAACCTCAAACTTTTCGTCTAGCAACCAAATGTGTTGACCATTAGAACCATCCAGAGACATCAAATATAATGTACAGTCTTTTACGGGACATTCTAGGAATGGGCTCTCAAATGCTTAAAGCATGGGTTATCTTGTTTTATTGGTGTTAAGTTCTGTTGAGTCAGTTCTGACTCACAGAGACACTGTATAGGGTTTCCAAGGAGTGGCTGGTGGGTTTGAACCACCAACCTTATGGTTAGCAGTCCAGTGCTCATCCTACAGGACTCAAAGTTAAAAATGAGGGCTGATAAGTAACGACAGAGAATTATTCAGTGGATCACATGATGCCTTCCTTTGGAAAGTAGATTCCATCAGGTTTGGTTTTGGCTGTCTACCCCCTGAGAAAATTTGGCAGTCTGCAGACATTTTTCACTGTCACAGTTTGGGTGGGGGTGAGACTGGCATGCAGTGGGTAAAAGCCACGGATGCTACTAAACATCTTAGAGTGCTCAGGGAAGCCTGCCATAGCCAAGAATTACCTGGTCCATGATATCACTATGCTAGGCTTGAAAACCTCTGACTTGGCGATGGTAATAAAGCCCACACAAAGACCAAATTTTCTGTGAAAGTAATAGGAAATGCCACATTATTTCTAATTGTTTCTTCCTGGATTGAATAGCCCAGGACTAAGGAGTCCTGGTGTGCCATTGTGGGCTAATGCATCAGACTGCAAAGTCCTTTGAACTGCAAGGTCAGTGGTTCAAGCTCACCAGCTGCTCCTTGGAAACCCTATACAGGGTCGCTATGGGTCGGAATTGACTTGACAGCACTTAACAACAACAACAAGGAGTCCTGACGTGCTTCTGTTGGACTGTGCACTGGATCGCAAGTTCAGTTTGAACCATAATGTGGACAGTTAAAATTTACCAGCTTTTCCTTGGATACCCTATACAGGGTCATTAGAGCTGACTCCATGGTAATTAACAGCAACAACAAGGAGGCCATCCAAAATGTATACCATTCTTTGAAATAGTGGTAGTGACTGGAAATGACAGAGATGAGAAATTATTGAGTTCAGAAGATGGGTTCAATGGTCTCTTCTCATGACTGTGCACATCAGTGTTATAAGTACTTTAAAAATGATATAAAGATGATGTAACCCAAATCGTTCCCACTGAGTCAACTCTGCCTCATGATGGCTCCATGTGTGTTAGAGTAGATGTGTGCTCATAGGATTTTCAATGGTCGAATGTTCAGAAGTCGATGGTCAGTCCTTTTGCTCAAGCTCTTCTTATTCATTGTGCAACTTTAATATGCATATGAGGCAATTGGCTTATGCCATGGCTTCAGGACACCTAACAACAACAACAACAATTTTGACTCACAGTGACAGGTTAGAACTACTCCATAGGGTTTTCCAAGTCCTGGTGTGACGCTGTAGGATATGCACTGGTTTGGTAACTGAAACATTGGCAGTTCAAAACCCACCAGCTGCTTCTCAGAAACCCTGTGCAGAGTTGCTATGAGTCAGAACTGACTCAACAGCACTTAACAACAACAATCTTTATCCTGTGGAGCAGCTGGTGGCTTCATACTACCAACCTTCTTTGATGTCCAAGCAGTTAACCATGTTGCCACCCAAGCACCTTTGATAAAATGTGGTGGTAGTGATTTTGTGCCACTGTTGGTTCCAATTCATAACGACCCTGTATAGGATTTCCCAAGACTGTAAACCTTTAAGGGAGCAGGAAGCCTCATCTCTCCTCTAAGGAGTGGCTAGTAGATTTGAACTTTTGGCCTTATGATTGATTAGAATCCCAGCTGGTAGTCTACTGTGTTACCAATGGGAGATTCACTTTTTCTAAAATGTAGCCGCTGTGAAAATGGAACTACATTTCAAACACAGTGCTACCTGCACAGAATGTTCAGCTTGCTTTCCTGAAGACTCATTTCTAATGGAGAGCAAAATGAGTAATGCTTTTCAGCCGCATCTGTTCTGACCCAGACCTTAAACTTAAAGGAAATCACCCTGGTGGCACAATGGGTACAAGTTCAAATCGTTGGCAAGTAAAATCCACCCAGTGGCTCTGCAGGAAAAGGACCTGGCAATCTTTTCCTGCAAAGATTATAGCCAAGAAAACCCCGTGGGACAGTTCTACTCTGTCACCTAGCTGCCCAGGATCCAATTCTACCTTAGGGCTAATGACAACAATGATAAACTTGATGGAATAAAAAGCCTCAGGAGTAAAGCGCTTGTAAGCTTTTAAAGACATGGTTTCTTCTATGGGATCTGTGTTTCCAAAATCAGAAGAGTGTCCTGCAATTTCTCAGCCAATATTATACCTCAAACACTAAGAAGATGAAAAATGGGATACTAATTGCTCATGTCTCCATTGCTGTTCAACTAGGAATTAAAAACATTAATACTGTTGGGTCAAAAGATTGCAGATTATGTACCAAGTGGCACATTCTATTTTGCTTCTTTTCAAGAGTAGTTAATTGTCTCCTAAGGAACTCTGGCATTGAATAACTGGAAGCAATTGCATAGTTTAAGCTTGATAAATATGGTATTTATTTGTAATTCCACTTAAAAGATGAATCAGTTAAGACTTACACTAAATGTCAATATGTTTAAACACAGGGTGTCCAGAGGCAATTGCTGTCATTTTGGTAGTGGTTTAGTTTAAAACTTGCTACTTTACTTACTTACTTCATTCCAGAAATATGGGGGAGGCAATGCTCACAGTATTGCTAAGAATTTTAATTTTTTCCTGAGATGATGAATAAAACAAACAGGTAGAGATACATTGTCAATGTCTTTATCAGACATTAAACAAATGAAACACAGAACTTAATCGAGTGAAATTCTGAGATTGTTTTAAACCCAAAGGTAATTTTATCACTAACTCAGTGTCCTTGAGTCAGTTGCAACTCATAGTAAAAATACAGGACTTGTTTCTGGAAGCAGACTACCCATCTTTGTCCCTCGGAGAGCCTGGTGGGTTGAACCACGAACCTTCTGGTTAGCAGGCCAACACTTAAACACTTAACTTGCCACACCTGGACAGCCCCTTGAATTATATCCCTTCCCAAGGACATACCAGGAAAAATGTGCGCATTGTGGATAGATGGATTGAGAACAGTAAGACAGAACTGTCTACCATCTATTGATTCTGCTGTAAATGACATAGTAAATACATTATTTATTTTTATCCTCACAATAACGCTCCAAAGTTGGAATATTGTGCTCCAGTTTTTGGTTGAGAAACTAAGGCACAGAAAGGTGACAGAGCTGAGACTTTGTGTAAATTGGCTTGAACGACTACAGTCCATGGCTCACTAGGGATGTATTTCGTGAACAACATCCATGTATTTAGAATCATTGGTACATTGATAGCATTCTAAATTCCTTATCGTCATTTACTCTTCCCTGAACATAAGATTCTTGATTTACTAATAAGGAGACTAAGACTTGTAAGATTAGCTAATAAATATTGGAGTTCCAAAGTCACTTTCTCTATGAAGTTTTCCTAGATTTCTCTTAGCTCATTAGAAAGATCCTAACTTATCTGTGTTCCCATAATACTTGTATACACTCTTAGAACTATCAGTTTTTTCATTCATTCAGCAGATAGCAATTGAGCAAATACATTTCAGAAGGCACTGGATTTGGAAATCAATATACAAAAAAGAAAACCCAGAATCCTCCCCTTCAAGGAGCTCACAGTTGGATGGACAAACTGACAAGGAGAGCAACACTACAGTTTATCACAAACGTTAGAAGAAGAGTCAGACTTGGGATGCAATGAGAGCAAGAATGAGGAGCACACCTCTAAATTCATTCTTAACTAAGAGTAGTGGGAGGGAGGAAGAGGAATTAATACCCGGATGGGGTCAGAGAGGCTTTCCAAACTCTGTGAGACTTTTCCTGGCTTGTTAAGGTACCTGTCTCTGTCAATATAAAACCCATTGTTTGAAGGTTCATCTTGTGTCGCATTCATGTTAAACACCAGGGGCTGGCTCAGGATCTGGAACATAGCACCTATGGGCCAACTCTAGCTTCTTCCTTCTCTCAGTGCTCTACCTTCCTCTCCAGCCTGTGTGGAGAGGAAAAACTGATATTCTATTGGTTGGAGTGTTTAAACACTACACAGTGATACCCTGGGGCAGTAGTCCTATATTTTGTCTTGGCTGGACCAGAGCTGGTGCTCACAGACATACCTCTTCTGGGCACACATGTTCGGGCACCCTCACCTCTTCCATCTTCTGTTGATGTTGTTGCTTGGTGCTGTTGGTCAACCCTGACTTATAGCAACCCCATGTGATAGGACAGGACTTTGCCATAGGGATTTCTTGACCATAATCTTTATGGAAGAAGATGGTCAGGTGGGTTTGTACCGCCAACTGTTTAGTTAGCAACTGAGCATTTAACCATTGTGCTACCAGGGCTGCCTTCAATGAAACCATGTGTACATCATAAAGACTCCAAATATGGAGTTGGACTTAGAAAGAGAGAAGGGACCATTTCACAATGGCCTAGACCACATGTTCTAGCCAAATACCACAGAGCCCAATAGTAAGGTTTGGGCTACAGTCTCAGCTGACAATTATAAGAAAAGGATATTTGCTTCTCCATGTATCACTGTCCCTTACAGGAGTTGCTCCTAGGGGAGATATGGAAACAGGATTTGGTCTCTAACGCAATGTGGTGATGCCACAACTCCATTCAAACCATCCCCTTCAGTCTCTGAGAATCTATTTGTTAAATACACCAGGAGCAATGTCTTTAACATTCACATTTTAATAGTGCAAAGCCATTCCCTTGAGCTTGAACCTTCCCTAGGAGCTAATCTTTCAGTTTACCTGGTGAGAGCAGACAGAGGCCCAGCAGTGGGGCCCTGCATGGAGGCACCAGTGAGGAAGAAGTTCTATGAATCCTGGCTATATTCCTGGGCCTTCATTTCCACAGGGACACTGTAATTTTAGTTAAATCCTCACCCTCCTGACTCAGCAGTAGCTGACAAGGCCTCATTCAGTGGCGGGAGCCTGATAAATACAGTGTGCCTGGATGCAGTCTACTTTACCAGGTAAAGTGGAGGGTCATCAAAGATAACAGGAAGACCCCCCAACTAGGTGGACTGGCATAGTGGCAGCAGAAATTGCCTCAAGTGTAGCAAGAATTATGAGGTTGGCACCAAGACTAGGTAATGTTTTGTTATGTTTTGCATTGGATCTCTATGAGAGGGAACCAACTCAATGGCACCTAACCCAACAACAACTGAAGTAATCATACTTCAAGGCTGCTCTGGGCCCCCAGCCTTGTCCACTCACCTGGCAGCCTGTTTCACCAAAACATAGCTCCTTCTCACTAGGAATCCCTGGGGAATGGTAAGAGGTAAGCAAGCTGCTCATTTTCAGAGCCTCTTGAAGAGACACGTTGGTACTCCAAATATCTTGGTTGAAAGTCCTTTATCAAAGTCCTATAGTATGGATAGCTGATTAATTCACCTCAAAATGCTTTCCTCCCAATTTTGGCATAACTGTAACTGGAAATTAAATTCTTAGAATGGTCAACCGTTCCCAGAAGAGGACAGAGTAGGAAAAAAACAAAAAACAAAAACAAAAAAACTATCCAAGAGTGGAGACCTGAAGTCATAACCATAGTGCAACGGAGTAATGGAAAGCCAGCCATACGCTGCACACCCAGAGACCCACATGGGTTTTAATACAACCCAGCTCTTCCAACCACAACCATGGATTCTAGATTCATTAACTCAACCTCCTTCTCCTCAACTTCCATATATACAAAAAGATGACCTGGGACAGCAAATGGTGCATAGTGAGCTTTCAGTAAATGCTATCTGTGGTACACAGCAATAGACATGGGAGAAAACCAGTGTATGGAAGGGCTGCCAAGATAATGCACATATTTATGAGCACTTACATCATGCTATGTGATTTTTCACACCATTCTAGATTCTCTGCTTCAACATTGTATGCAGGTGGCTTATAGAGATTACTATGCTGGTGGCAGATTCAATTACTATTTACGCATCTCTTCCCTCTCCACCTTTACAGGAGGAGACTGCTTCTTTTCTACGGTTGATGTGGAGCGTGAACCTGTATTTATTTTGACCAATAGCATGTGGGCGGAAGTGACAGTGTGTAGTGTCTAAGCTTAGCTGAAGAGACCCCACATGTTTCTGTTTATTGTTCTGGGAGCTTCCTACCTCTGCCCTGAGTCATTACCTCTTCAACCAGAGACCTCAAATGGAGTAGACCCAGTCATGAACCACCATAGCCAATCTCCAAACTTGTGGTCAAAAGCAAATGCTTAAGCACTATTCACAATAGCAAAAAAGATGGAGACAGCCTAACTGTCCATAAATGGAAGAATGGTGGTACATACACACAATGGAATATTACACTATTTTGAAGAATAACAAGGAAGCTGCTAACCACCACATAACATGGATGAACCTTGAGGACATTATGCTGAGTGAAATTAGTCAGTCACAAAAGGACAACTATTGCATAAGACCATTATTGTAAAAACTTAAGAAAAGATAGCCATACTAAGATGAAAAAATAAATATATAAAATTTTTTGTTTCCCGGGTTGGGGGGTGGGTACAGAGAGCACAGGGTAGGGAATAGACACATCATAGTTTGGGTGTTGGGGTGGGCAATACATAAAAAGGGAAAGGAGGATAGAAGAACAAGGTAGATGGGGGAACACTGAGGTAGATTTACATAGGCTAAATGGAACAGAGGTAAATAGTGATGCATGATCAACCTTGGAATAACAGGGTTCTGTGATAAAAGCATTGAGGCATAGTCTGAATGGGTAAAAGAGGAGAAACAGTGTTAAGATTCTTGACTGTCATGAATATTAGTTTCCCTTGCCTACTACTGTAAAATAGACACTTGAGTGTGATGGGCAGGACTAAAAAGAAACTAAAAAAGCTAACAAATTCCTAGTGTTATGCCTAAAGATTGTGTGGTTATTTGGTTTGTAACCGTAGCTGATTAAACCAGTTTCCAAGGGAACTGGACAGAAAGCAGGACAGAGGTTCCCCTCCTAATTTGGATTCCCTAATTTGTCTTGAAATTCTATTGTTCCTCTGGACTATACTCAACCAGGTAGGAAAATAATCACCATATTTACAGGAACAATTGTAAGATTCCTTTTTCATTCCTTTGCTCAAGTCTAGGTGAAAAAGGAAACATGGGTCTAGCTCTTATTCTTTCCCAACTTTCCGATCTTGCACCTTAACCAGGACATTATGTTTTCTCTGACTTCATGAAGACAGCTTCCCACTGGGGCAAGGCTGACCATCTCTAGCAGCAATGGAGAGATGGGATTGTTGTTGTTAAGGCTGCTGAATCAGTTCCGACTCACAGCTACTCAGTGAACAGAATGAAACATTTCTCATTCCCATACTATCCTCCACATTGTTGTTATGTTTGAACTCATTGTTGCTGAAACTCTGTCTTTCCGTCTTGTTGGGGGCAGCCTTCTTCTTTTGTGTTGATCCTACATGTTTCCAAGCATGATGTCCTTCTCCAGGGATAATATGTCTCACCAACCTTTTTCTATGGAGTATTCTGGCTGTGCTTCTTCCAAAACAGATGTTGTTGTTGTTACGTGCCGTCGAGTCGGTTCCGACCCATAGCGACCCTGTACAGGGTTTCCGAGGGTGTAAATCTTTACGGGAGTAGAAAGCCTCATCTTTCTCCCGCGGAGCAGCTGGTAGTTTCGAACCGCTGACCTTTAGGTTCGCAGCCCGATTCGTAACCACTACGCTACCAAAACAGATAGTTGTTGTTATTCTGGCAGTCCATTATACTTTCAGTCTTCTCTGCCAATCTTTGCATTGATTCTTGAGAAAGGACTAGAACCTCAAAATAACATATAGTTGTCATACTCAAGACTAAGAGCATTTATTCTAATTTAAGGATGTGCTCTTTCATACGTGACATTTACTATTAGACTGAAAATCCTAGCCAGAACAATTTGGCAAGAAAAATAAGCAAGAGTCATCAACAATGGAAAAAAGTAGTAATTCTATCTGTATTCGCACATAATGTGAAAATCCCAAAGAATTAATAAGAAAGCTACTAGAACCAATAAATATTTAGCATAGTTGCGTTAGCCAATGGAAAGGGGGTTGGTGGTAAGAATGGAGACCACATATGTTCCCCTCACGCACCTGAATTTCTTGTTTTAAAGACTTATTTGGCTGCCCCATTACTGAATGGTCAAATTTCCAACAGCAGAAATTAGTTTCAAAAAAACATCAACACACAGGAATCAGTTGTATCTATAACCAGCAACAAATATATATATTTGAAAGGAAAACTATTCATTTTATAATAGCACTGAAAAAAAGTAAAATATCTAGGGAAAAATGTAATCAAGGAGGTGAAAACCCTTTAAACTGAAAACTATAAAATACTGCTGAATGAAAACAAATAATGGACACATATTATGTGTTCATAGATTGAAAGACTTAATGCTGTTAAGATGCTAAAACTACACAAAACAATTTATAGATACAATCCATTCCTATTAAAATTTCAATAACCCTTTTTGAAGAAATGAAAAGTCAGCCTTGAAATTCATATGGAACAGAAAGGGACCCTGAACAGCCAAAAGAACTCTGGAAAAATAAGAACAAATGTATTGCTGTTCTTGTTAGGTACCTTTGAGTCTGTTCTGACTCACAATTACCCGATGCACAGCAGAATGAAACACTGCCCTGTCCTGCATCATCCTCACAACTGTCTCTACGCCTGAGCCCATTGCTGCTGCCACTGTGCCAGTCCATCTCATTGGCCATCTTCCTCTTTTTTGCTGACCCTCCTCTTTACCAAGCATGGCGTACTGCTCCAGGAACTGGTCCCTCCTGATAACATGTCCAAAGAATGAGAGACAAAGTCTCGCCATCCTGGCTTCTAAGAAGCATTGTGGTTGTACTACTTTTTTATTTTGATTTTTAACGTTTTATTGTGAATTATGTGATAGTTTACATAGTTTTACATTCATCTTATCGTATATCATTTCACTGCCATGGTTACAATCCCCTCCAGGCATCATCAAACAACCAAAGGGTATTACCTGCAAGCCTGCCCCTTGGTTGTCAGCACATAGCCCCTCTCCTTCTCTGGGTCTAGAGTCCCCAGCTGCTCCATCTCTCCACGTCATCGTCTCTGCCTCCATCTCAGGCATCATTGCTTCTCTGGATAGGGTCCTGCACTCAGGTCTTCTCCCTTGATGGTCCCAGAGACCTCCGCTCCTAGACTGAAAAGTTAATCACTCCCCTCCTTGCTACAAACCTCTATCTTTACATTTCCAACCCTCACAATC
>NW_006408619.1:2256414-2257841 GCF_000296735.1 Chrysochloris asiatica | reverse complement strand
GTGTAAATTGCTTTGGGAAGTATTGACGTTTTCACAATGTTAAGTCTTCTATCCAGGAGCATGGTACATTCTTCCATTTTTGTAAGTCTCTCTTGGTTTCTTGTATTAGTGTTTTGTAGTTTTCTTTGTATAAATCGTTTGTTTCTCTGGTTACATTTATTCCTAGATATTTGATCCTTTGGGTGGCTATTAAAATGGTTTTCTTAAGAAACATTCTATGAAAGGTAGGAGAGAAAGGGAGGGAAAATTATTCATGGGTAGAGGGAATACACATGGTAACATAGGTGACAGGTAGGCAATATGCAATAGGGAGATTGACAGAGGAAAGATTAAGATACCAGGAGACGCAGGAAGGAATGCAATAGTTAAAGTGAATAGATAGTACTTGGAGGGGATTGCAATCATTTTAATGAAGCAATGTATGTAATTTATTGAATGTAAAAATGATGATCTGCTCTGTAACCTTCATTCAATTTATAATGAAGTTTTTTTGTTTTTTTGTTTTTCTAAAATATCATGACTTGGGTCCAGCACACCTTAGTCCTCAAAGTAACATTTTACCCTGTAACTGAAAGTGGTCTTGTGCAGCAGATTGACCTTGTGCAATATGCTGTTCAATATTTTCACTGCTGCTCCCATGAGTGTTGATTGTATATCTAATTTTTTTAAAATGGATCTCTGTGACAACTTCAATCTTTTCTCCCTTTTTCGTGATATTATTTATTGGACTAGTTGTGAGGATTTTCAATTTCTTTACATTGAGGTGAAATTCATACCAAAGGCTGTAGTGTTTGAATTTCATCAGTATTGCACGTCCCTTTTCCTTCTAGTAAGCAAAGCTTTGTCATCTGCACATCACAGGTTTTGAAAGAACCTGACTCCAATGTTTATGTCATGTTGATCTTCATATAGTTCAGTTTCTCAGATAATTTGCTCAGCATACCAATTGAATAAGTATAGTGAAAGGCACACGCCTTTTCTGATTTTAAACCATCCAATATCCCATTGTACTGTTCAAATGATTGCCTTTTGGTCCATATACAGGTTCCTCATGACCATAATGAAGCATTCAAGAAAACTCATTCTTTGCAATATTTCCCATAGTTAGCTATAATACACACAGTTGAAGCCTTTGTATAGTCTACAAAATATGAGCAAATATCTATCTGGCACTCTCTGCTTTTTGTCAAGAGCCATCTGACATTAGCAATGAAATCCCTCATTCCACATCCTCTTCTGAATCTGACTTGAATTTCTGAAAGTTCCCTGCTAATGTAGTGTTGCAACTGTTTTTGAATTACCTTCAGTACAATTTTCCTGGCATGTAATATTAATGATATTGTTTGATGATTTTTGCATTCCATTGGGTCACCTTTCTTTGGACTCAGCACAAATATGTATCTCTTCTCATTGTTTGGACAGGTAGT
>NW_006408619.1:2253529-2254561 GCF_000296735.1 Chrysochloris asiatica | reverse complement strand
GACTACTTAAAATTTCCCTAGATTCATAATTCATACATTCCAATTATTAATGGATATTTGTAGCTGTTTCTTCTCATTTTGAGTTGTGCTCCACTAGAAAATGAAGATCCCGAGAGCTTTACTCCATTACATCATTAAAGTTAACCCACTTTAAAGGGGCAGCTCTCCTCTAATTATATTTTGAGTCCCTTCTTCACCTAAGGGGCTGTTTTTCTGCTACTATATCAGACAATATTCCACCGCCATAAAGTTTTCAGTAGCTAATGATTCAGAAGTTGTCTGCCTCTCCTTCTTCCTAGTCTGTCTCAATCTAGAAGTGCCACTGAAATCTGTCCACCAAGAGTGACCTTGCTGATATTTAAATTACCATTGGCATAGATTCCAGCATCAAATCCACACATAAGTCACCACAATACAAATGACAGATGAGTGGTTGTCAGCAAACCTGGCTCCTGCAATTTAGTGCCTGGAGGCACCCCATTCTGCAAGTAAGTCCCTGCCCTAAGTCACTCAACTTCACTTGCTGTGGGGGCTGGGAATCCCATTGCTCTCTTGTACTCTGACTCTTGATTCTCCTACTGTCACTGATGCTTTTCTGGTGTCACCACATTCTGTCCCTGGGTTGAGGAGGTTCAATGTAAAGGGACCCCTGGGTCCAAAAGATGTACTCCACATCTGACTCTTCCTTGTTGGTAGTAAGAGCCCCCTTTCTGCTTCTGAGATGGCTCATTTTTATGCCCAACAGGATGAAGAAATTGGCCAATCCCAATTAGCCCTGTTAGAAATCACTCCCAACTGTATCACATAATCCATCCTCATCTTCCCACACATTTTCTTAACCAGATGCATCAGGAAAAAAGTCATTTGGTGAGGGTTTGTAAAGACGGGGTACTGGTGTTGCACTATAAGATAAGCACTGGGCTGCTAACCACAAGGCCGGCAAGTAAAACCCACCCACCACACCTTGGAAATCCTATACAAGATTGCTGGTCAGAATAGTCTGGTGGTGGTGGTGGTGGTGGTGGTGGTGGT
>NW_006408619.1:2249646-2252459 GCF_000296735.1 Chrysochloris asiatica | reverse complement strand
ATTCATGTATTAATTAATCAATGCAATTTCTACTTACGAGAATAAAATATGGGATTCCTAGTTAAAATTGAATTTTAGGTCAACAACTTTTTTTCGTTTATAAGTATGCAGTGTGGTGCCACAGGATAAACATTTGTCCTCAAGATCAGTTTGAACTGCAAGGTCGGGAGTTCAAACTCAGCAGTTAATCCTCAGAAATCCTATACAGGGTCACTATGAGTTGGAACTGACTCAATGCCACTCAGAAACAACAACATACTGAAAATTACTCACAGCTTTACTAAAATCCAAATTTAACTAGGTGTTTTATATTTTAAAGGACCCCTGGTAGGTAGTGGATTATGAACTGGGGTGTTAACCAAAAGGTCAGTAGTTAGAATCTTCCTATCACTCTGCAGTAGAAAGATAAGGCTTTTTACTCCCATAAATATTTATAGCCTCCAAAAACCTATAGAGGGTCATGATGAGTCGGAACCAACAACCATCACCACCTATATTTTAATTTGTTAAATCCACTGATTCATGGGCAGTGGCTAATAGTTCGACCAGATGGTCAGAGACATGGAAAAATAAGTAAAAACAAAAACAAAAAACTCACAGCAGTGAAGTCTATTATTACTCATAGTGACCCTATAGGACAGGGTCTATAGACCCTATAGGACTAGGGCTTCTCCGGCTGTAAATCTTTACCAAAGCAGGCTGCCACATCTTCACCTTTGAAGCATCTGGTAGGTTCAAACTGCCAATATTTGGATTGGCAGTCATGTATTTTAACCCCCATACCATCAGGGCACTAATACCAAACATGTTTGGAGAAGAGATTTGTGGGTCACTTGCAATGGCCCCATACTGTAAAAAATATGTTTCTTATATGTAGTTAAGTGTGAATGAGTCAGATCTGACTCATAGCAACCTTGTATAGGGTTTCCAAAGAGCAGCTGGTGGGTTTGAACTGCCAACCTTTTGGTTAGCAGTCCAGTGCTTACCCCAGTGCCACACCAGGATTCCTCTTATATAAGAGCTCACCAAAACACTCCTGCCATGGACTAATAATCCAGATCTAATGCTGATCGAGTCTGTAATATCAGCCTATGGGAAGGTGAATGGTGGCAGGAACAGAATAGATCTTAGAGAACCCGCTGGTCCATGTGGCTCGCTGATTTCTCAGGTTCCCTTCCATCATAGAGAAGCACTGATTCCTTCTCCGTGAAACTGAATGTGTTTTCCCAGCAGGCACAGTTCTACTAGTCTTGGACATGTCCTAATATATGAGGGTACTTCAAAAACTTCATTAAAAAATGGAATTAAAAAATAATGGAATCGTTCCACAAATTATTGAAGCTGTCTCATATCATATATTTCATGTTATATGCTATTGTGAAGTTCCTGGGTAGCACAAATTGTTAAGTGCTCCATTATTAACCAAATTCATCCAGCAGTGCGGTGCCTTGGAATAAAGGGGCCTGGTGATCATCTACTCCTGGAAGATCACAGCCTTTAATTCCCAATGGAGAAAGGTGCAACTCTCAAACATAGGGGTCACCATGAGCCAGAGTCAACTTGACAGTATCTGGCTTGGTTTTATCTATATAGCATTAGAGTGCTGCAGAATAAGTACTGGACTGCTAACCAGGACACCAGTTCAAACCAATCAGCTGCTCTCAAGAAACTCTACAAGGCACACAACAACAAAAATAAGATCTAATATTTAATGAGCATATATGTATTGTGTGTGTATGTTGAACCAGAGTCCCCTAGACAACCTAGGAAGTGACATCATCTCTGGAAGAGATGCAGCATTGAAAAGTAAAAGAATATGTTCAGAACCACTTTTCAGGTATTGTTCTGAGAATCTGAGAATCATATTGAAAGGGTCTATGAGAAGGGCTAAAATTAGGGGACATATCACATAGTTTGCTCTAAGGTCTCACTAACAAATGCTTTGCTTCACCTCCTGAAACTATAGACACTCTTAGTTGAGAAATTTTAGTACCCAATTACAAAATGTTTCCACCCATGAATACAGAAATGGGTCCATGGGACTGGAAGTTAAGAATGGCATCTGGCCACTTTGTTCATGCTGTTCAATCAACCAGCAAAAAAAATGTGAAAGTTGTTGGCTAGAGTGCTTACTCCTCTCAAAGGAAGGGGATAAATATTGTATTAAACAGTGTGGTGGGAAGAATTATAAACATAACATAGGTGTTCTGCCTGGGCACCTCTTAGTTCAGGCATTCCTACATGCTAATGGAAAATAAATTCAAGGTCTCACATATTTCAGGAAGAAAGTCTGAGTTATCGCAACAGGTAAACATCCCAGACTAGTTGGATGTTGGCTGAAAATCTAGGGTTCAGGGACTATATAGAGGAACAGGTGAATGCTATATTTACCAGATATCACCTGGAGACCATTCACAACAGGGAAAGGGTAGCTAATGTGGTTAGGTGCCATCGAGTCAGTACCAACTCATAGTGACCCTATGCACAACAGAACGAAACACTGCCTGGTCCTGAGCTAACCTCACAATTGTTGCCACATTTGAGCTCATTGATGCTGCCACTTTGCCAATCCATCTCACTGGGGGGTCTTCCTCTTTTTCTTTGACCCTCCATCTTACCAAACATGATGTCCTTCTCCAGTGACTTGTGCCTACTGACAATATGTCCGAAACACGAAAGACGAATTTTGGCCATTGTGGCTTCTAAGGAGTACTCTGGCTATACTTCTACCAAGATAAATTAGTTTCTTCTTTTGGCAGTCCATGGTACTTTCAATATTCTCCTCCAACACCATAACTCAAAGGCATCAAAAC
>NW_006408619.1:2247639-2249366 GCF_000296735.1 Chrysochloris asiatica | reverse complement strand
GTTTACATGGGAGAACATTAGTTTTACATTCATCCTATCGTATATTGTTTCATTGCCATGTTTACAATCCCCTCCATGCATCATCAACCAACCAAAGGGTATACACTGCAAGTCTGCCCCCCTGATCATCAGCACACAGCCCCTCTCCCTCTTTGGGTCTAAAGTTCCCACCTGCTCCATCTCTCCACGTCATCATCTCTACCTTCATCTCTGGTATCACTGCTTCTCTGGGTGGAGTCCCACTTTTCTCCCTTGATGATTCCAGGGACATCCGCTCCTAGACTGTGAAGTCAATCACTCCCCTCCTTGCTACAAATGTCTACCTTTACATTTCCAACCCTCACAATCAGTCCTGATAACAATTATTCATTATTGTATCACAAGAGCCCTATCCGCGCTTCCTTTGTTTCTCAGATTATATGCTCAGTATATAGGTTGCATAAGTATGGTGAAAGAATACAATTCTGTCACACAACTTGGTCCAGTGGTGAGGATTTTTGTTTATTTACATTGAGATGCAATCCACACTGAAGGTTATGGTTTTGATCTTCATCAGTAAGTATTTTAAGTCCTCTTCACTTTCAGCAATCAAGGTTGCATCGTCAGCATATCGCATGTTTTAATGAGTCTTCCTCCAATCCTGTTGCCATGTTTTTCTTCATACAATCCAGCTCCTCAGATTATATGCTCAGCATACAAGTTGCATAAGTATGGTGAAAGAATACAACTCTGTTGCATACCTTTCCTACCATTCAGTGTTCCCATGTTCTGTTTGAACAAGTACCTCTTATTCTATGTATAGGTCCCTCATGAACACAATTAATTTTTCTGGAGTACTCATACTTTGCAATGCTGTCCATAGCTTGTCATGATCCTCACAATCAAAGGCCTTTGCATTAGTCAATAAAGCACAGGTAAACATTTTTCTGGTATTGTCTGCTTTCAGCCAAGATCCATCTGACATTAACAATGATATTCTTTGTTCCATGTCCTATTCTGAATCTGGCTTGAAACTCTGGAAGTTCTCTTTCAATGTATGCTTATAGCCATTTCTGTATTACGTTTAGTAACTCACACAGGATATCAAAGATATTGTTCAATGATTCCCACATTTCATTGGGTCACCTCTCTTTTTAATGGGCACAAATAAAGATCTCTTCCAATCAGTCAGCCAGATAGTTGTCTTCCAAATTTCTTGGCATAGATGAGTGAGTGCCTCTGGTGCTGCCGCACTTTCTTGAAAAATTTCAATTTTTATTCCATCAATTCCCGGTGCTTTGTTCTTTGGCAATTCCTTCAGTGCACCCTGAACTTCTTCCTTCAGTATCATTGGCTCTTGATCATATGCTACCTCTTGAAATGGTTAAATATCAACCATTTCCCTTTGGTACAGTGATTCTGTGTATTCCTATTGTTAATCAGCCATTATTTATGTGGTCTCAGTTTCTTTATAAATATATACAAGACAAATGGGCAATTTACACACATCATGGTCCCTACCAACTAAACACTTACATCAATAATTCCTAATAATAGGTACATTCCCATGCACAATCACAGTACAGTTATTGATACCACACATTTAATAGCATACAATGGTTGTATCTAATCTATTATTCCTATTCCAATCCTATCAGTCATGATGTCCACAGCATTTCCCCTCCTTCCAATACGGGAGCCAGTTTAGCATCAGGTTCTGCATTTAGTCATCACATCTTTAACCTCCT
>NW_006408619.1:2236972-2245606 GCF_000296735.1 Chrysochloris asiatica | reverse complement strand
GGTTCCGACTCGATGGCACCTGACCACAACAACAACATCAACTTGGAACATTCTGACAACCTTTTTTTGTCTTCTAAAATATTACATCACAACAACATATCTTTAAGGCAGAAAAAATTTATACAATAACCCAAAAGAAAAAACGATTTTCCCATATCCCATACCCTGAACCAGTTAAACTAACTATGCCTAACTTTTCTGTTATCTTTGGTGAGCCCCAAAATGTGAACTCCCATATCTTTAGTCTACTCTGTGCTGCTTTGCCCTTAAAGAAAAGGTCAGAATGCTTCTTTATATGATAAGTGCATGTGAATATCTTTGAATTTGTTTTTTTCTTCTGCAAAGTCTAAAGTACTGTTAGCTAAACAATAGAGCTAGAGAATGGGTTTGTGTTAGATACCTGTTCATGCTATCTCTTTGCTCATTTCCATGACTGCCTGTCTTCTACGTTGCTCTTTTCTCTCTGCTCATTCCTCCTCCTCCTGTCATAGTCAGGGACTCCTATCTCCTGCATTTTCAGAGAACTGTTGTTGTAATTTACTGAGTCATACTAGAGTTATCTGTGTATACATCTGAATCTATCACCAGGTGCTAGGGCTATGACTTGTATTTTTTTCTATTTGTAGTGTCCAGTAAATCCTTGGTACATAGTAAGTAATTCTTAAACAGACACAGAAAAAAATAATGGATGAATGAATTCTAATCTACTTAAATGGGTTTCTAAGGAATGCAGTATTATATTGGTAATTAATCTCAGTACTCACATCAAACATTGAGTTTTAGCATCTGTATAACTAGGAAGAACACTGGCTTATTGAAGACATCCTACCTGTTCCATTATCTACAAATTATTAAACCCTTTCAGGATCATGGTCAACACAATGGTACCTAAGTGAAAACAGAGTAATTAATGAAACAAAATCACATGTAGGAGGAAAACCCAATCTTGCTTTTATTAAGACAGATGAAAAAACGAGTGTAAAATTGGAGCACCAGATGGTATCAATACATTACACTAATTTTCTATTCACATATTTAATTATAGTTTAAATAAAAACTAATATGAGTAATTTATCTCATGGAGTTTGAATTCACCATCTGATTATAAATTCCCAAAATGCTCAATTTACTCAACAATTTCATACAGCAGAATTATTGAGCAAGCAAAGTGTGATTCACAGGGCATTCCAGAGGAGGTTCTGGCTCCTGTGGGTTTTAGGAGGGAGATGTCATACATCAGGAATTCAATACTGATTTATCTCCCAAGAGTATGGTTGACAGACAAAATATATGACAATCAGTTAAATAACGTTTTAGTGCAAATATGTTCTAAATATCCCATGAGACACATTTGTTGTTGTTAGATGCCACTGAGTAGATTTTGACTCACATTACCCATCTCAGGGATGTTTCAAGAATTAAGTACAATGGTGTAAAGATGCTCAAAGCTTCTTATTGCCCTTGAGTGGTACACAGGGGTATTTCACATCACTCATGACAGCATCTGCACCACCCTTTGTGGGAGTCACAGGGCCAGACCCTTTCACATCCCTTGCTCCCACCTACTTCCACCCAGTTCTTTGCTTTCTTTGCACCATAGGAGAAAAGTAGTCTAAGTTCAGAGATGCCTACAAGAGAGCAAGACATGAGTCAACTTAAACAGAAGAGAGACCTCAGTTGGTCAGCACATGTAAGTGCCTCTTTTAGTGTTATTATCTTCTTGTGTTGTGTTTATTTTATAGATTGAAACTCCACCTTCCTTTCCCCTTCTTGCTGTCTCCCTGAAGACTAGAAATTTGTCTTCCTATGTTTGTCACCACAGATCCTCCACAGAGAACAGTATCTAAAATAAATGTGATCCTATGGAATGCTAATAAATGGCATTTGCTAGGATTTTACCTCATTAAGTACTGAAAAGAAATATCCCTTAAAATTTCAAGAGCTCTTATTTCTTCACCTTTCTGTTCTTCAAGAAAAGGGCACTAGCACTTACTGGATATCCATCATGCCAGACACCACACATTCACTGTCTCGTTTACTCCTTAATATTACTATATCAGACAGCAACAGATGCCATTTGGAAGATGAGAAAGCCGAGGTTCAAAGAGTTTCCAATGTGGCTAAAGTTCACATGGTAAGAAAATGAGAGAATTGGAACTTGAATTCAAATCTGTCTAATGGCAAAACCAATAGGCTATTGCTTTGTCATGTGGTTTTGGAATCACACTTATCTGATGAATAACAGAACAAGCATTGCCCAGCCCTGCACCTTCTTCATGGTCACTGGTATTCATAGGCTCTTGTTATAGATATTGTGTCAATCCATCTCACTGAGAAGTTCACCGATTTTTTCTGACTCTCTGCTGCATTGTTGTTGTATTACATGTCATCAAGTCAGTTCCAACTCAGAGTGATCCTGTATAGGATTTCTGAGGAGCAGTTGGTGGATTTGAACGATCAACCTTGTGGTATGCGGTTCAGTACTGATCCTACACATCAGGACTCCAACCTCTATATTACCCAACATTATTTCCTTATCTAAAGACTGATTTCTCCCTATGCCATGTCCAAAATAAGCAAATGGAAGTCTCACCATCATTGTTTTAAAGAAATATTCTGGTTGTAATTTTTTAAATACTGATTTGCTCATTCTTTGGGCAGTCCATATTATATTCAATATTCTTTGTCAACACCACAGTTCAAATACATCAATTGACTATAAATATAAAAGGACCCCAGGTGACATGGTGGTTATGCATTCAGTTGTTAACCAAAGATCACTTGTTTGAAGTCACCATTCACTTTGCAGAAAAAAGATATAGCAAACTGCTTCCCTAAAGAGTAGTAATGGAAATCCTGTGGGGAAATTTTACTCTGTCAATGTGTCTGAGTTGACTCACCAAAAGTAGACACACACACATACATATACACAAGAGAGGGTTCAAAAAGTTTGTGGAAAGTGGAATTAAATGATTAAAATAAAATAATTAAATTACAATTTCCCATGAATTTTTTCAAGCCCCCTTGTATATGTTCTTGATTAGTGCATGCTGTTTGTGATTAGCTACTAATTGTAAGGTTGGTGGTATAAACACACCCACCATTACCATCAAAAAAAGGCCTACATATCTGATTCCATAAAGATAGTTGTTGTTGTTGTTAAGTGCCTATAGTTGATTAACTATAGTAACCATGTTAAGCTGGAGTTGGTAAAGTTTTTTCTGCAAAGGGCCATTTGGATAGAACATCATTTGAAGGCCAAACAAAATTATCAACTTAAAAATTAGTCTGCCATTATTTGGTATTTAATTATCTCACTCACCATCACATTAGGGGTTTTTATATTTTACCAAATACAGACGACTAAACTTTACCCAGTTTAACTTTACCCAGTTTATTCCAGTTTAACATGGTTGCAATGTCACACCACTCATCTGTCAGTTTGTCGTACTGCGGTGACTTGTGAGTTGCTGTCATTCTGGAAGCTGTGTCACCAGTATTTTAAATACCAGCAGGGTCACCCATGGTGGACAGGTTTCGTATGAGCTTCCAGACAAAGACAGACTAGAAAGAAAGAGTGAAGAACTATTTCTGAATATTTAGTTACTGAAAATCTTATGAATAGCAGAGAATCACTGTCAGATATAGTGTCAGAAAATGAGCCCTTCATGTTGGAAGACACTCAAAATGCGACTGGGGAAGAGCTACCTCCTCAAAATAGGGTTGACTGTGATGACATGAATGGAGAAAAGGCCATGGGAGAAAAGCCCACGGGGCCTTTTATTGCTGATCGGCACAACTCAAAATTAAGAGAGACAGCTATAAACATCCATTAATAATCAGAACATGGAATATACGATGTATGAATCTAGGAAAACTAGAAATTGTCAAAACTGAAATGGAATGCATAAACCGCTATCTTAGGCATCAGTGAGCTGAAATAGACTGATACTGGCCACTTAGAATCTGAAAAACACATGGTTTACTATGCTAGGAATGACAAACTGAAGAGGAATGGTGTTGCATTCATCATTAAAAAGAACATATCCAGATCAGTCATAAGGTACAATGCTGTCTGTGATAGGATGATATCCATTCACCTACAGGGAAGACCATTTGATACCACTATTATTCCAATTTACACATCAACCACTAAAGCCAGTGAGGATGAAATAGAAGAATTCTACCAACTTCTTCAATTTGAAATTGATTAAACATGCAATCAAAATGTATTGATCATTACTAGTGATTGGAATGCAAAGGTTGGGAGCAAAGAGGAAGGATCAGGAGTTGGAAAATATGGCCTTGGTGATAGAAATGATGCTGGAGATCCCATGAGAGCATTCTGAAACATGAATGCTTTGTTCATTTCAAGTACCTTCTTTAGACAGCATAAGAGATGACTGTACACATGGACCTCAACAGATGGAATACATAGAAATCAAATAGACTATATCAATGGAAAGAAACGATGGAAAAGCTCCATATCATCAGTCAAAACAAGGCCAGGGGTATACTGTGGAACAGACCATCAATTGCTCATAATACAAATTCAAACTAAAGCTGAGGAAAATGAAGAAAAATCCATGAAAGCCAAGATATGACCTTGAATATATCCCATCTGAATTTAGAGATCATCTGAAGAACAGATTTGATACATTAAACACTAAAGACTGAAGACCAGAAGAGTTGTGGGTTGACATAAAAAACATCATACATGAAGAAAGCAAAAAGTTATTAAGAAAACAAAAAAGAAGGAAAAGGACAAAATGGACGTCAGAAGAGACACTGCCACTTGCTCTCCAGCATAGATATGCTAAAGGAAATGAAAGAAATAAGGAGGTAAAAGAGCTCAACAGAAATTTTCAAATATCAGCTCGAGATGATAAAGCCAAATACTACAACAACATGTTCAAAGATCTGGAGTCAGAAAACCAAAAAGGAAGAACATGTTCAGCATTTCTCAAGCTGGGGAAACTGAAGAAAATATTCAATCCTCAACTTATGTTATTGAAGGATTCTCTGGGCAAATTATTGAATGATGCAGAAAGCATCAAAAGAAAATGGAAGGAATACACAGAATCACTGTACCAAAAGGAAATGGTTGATGTTCAACCATTTCAAGAACCAATAATACTGAAGGAAGAAATCCAAGGTGCATTGAAGGAATTGGCAAAGAACAAGGCAACAGGAATTGATGGAATACAAATTGAAATCTTTAAGAAAGTGAGGCAGCCAGAGATGGAGGCAGAGATGGGGGCACGGAGAGGGGGAGTGGCTGAGAACTCTAGATTCATGGACTAAGAAGAGAGGGACTAAAAGCTGGTGGCCAGGAAGCAGACTTGCAGAATGTGCCCTTTGGAGGTGTAAATTATTATATATGCCTGAGTGGTTTTTGTTTTGTTTTGTTTGTTTGTTTGTTTTTAAAAAGCTAAAGTGGATAGAGAGAAATACTGTTAAATGATGGTACATGGAGGGGATTATAATCATTGTAATGAAACAAGGTATATGATTTGTTGAATGTAAAACCGATGATATGCCCTGTAAACTTTCACTCAATCTACATTAAAAACCTTAAATTTAAAAGAATGAAAGAAAGAAAGTGAGGCAGCATAAGAGGCACTACTCATCTCTGCCAAGAAACTTGGAAGACAACTATCTAGCTGACTGATTGGAAGAGATCCATATTTATGCCCATTCCAAAGAGAGATGACCCAATGGAACGTGGGAATCATCAGACAATCTCTTTGATATCCCATGCGAGTGAAGTTTTACTAAAGGTAATACAAAAACAGCTGCAAGCATACATTGACAGAGAAATTCTAGAGGTTCAAGCAGGATTCAGAAGAGGCTGTGGAACGAGGAATATCATTGCCAATGACCAATGGATCATGGCTGAAAGCAGACAATATCAGAAAGATATTTACCTGCGCTTTATTGACTACGCAAAGACTTTTGATTGTGTGGATCATGACAAGCTATGGACAACATTGAGAAGTATGAGTATTCCAGAACACTTAATTGTGCTCATGAGGAATCTTTACAGGGACCTAGAGGCAGTTGTTCAAACAGAACAGGGGAATACTGAATGGTTTAAAATTAAGAGAGGTGTGTGACAAGGTTGTATTCTTTTACCATACTTATTCAATCTGTATGCTGAGCAAATAATCCAGGAAACTGGGTTAGATGAAGAAAAATGTGGCATCAGGATTGGAGGAAGACTCATTAAACAACCTGTGATATGTAGATGATACAACCTTGCTTGCTGAAAATCAAGAGGACTTAAAACATTTACTGATGAAGATCAAAGAGCACAGTCTACGGTATGGATTGCATCTCAATGTAAAGAAAATAAAAATCCTCACCACTGGACCAATAAGCAACATTCTTATCAATGGAGAAAAGATTGAAGAGTTCAAAGACTTCATTATTTTTGGATCAATTATCAGCACTCACAGAACCAACAGTCAAGAAGTCAAATGGCGTATTGCATAAGGAAAATCTGCTACTTAAGACCTTTTAAAGGGGTGAAGAGCAAAGAGGTCATCTTGAAGACTAAGGTCCACCTGACACAAGTCATGGTGTTTTCAACAACCACATATGCATGTGAAAGCTGAACAGTGAATAAGGACGACCATAGAAGAATTGATGCATTTGAGTTGTGGTGTTGGAAGAGAATATTGAAAGTGCCAGGGTCTTCCAAAAGAACCAACAGATCTTTGTTGGAAGAAGTTCAGCTAGAATATTCCTTGAAGGCCAGAATGGCCTAACTTCTTCTATCATACTTCAGACATATTGTCAGAAGGGACCAGTTGCTGGAGAAGGATTCATGTTTTTTATGGTGGAGGGTCAGAATAAAAGAGGAAGACCCCAGCGAGATGGATTGGCAAAGTTGCAGCATCAATGGGCTCAAGCGTGGGAACAATAGTGAGGTTGACCCAGGATCAGGCAGTGTTTCCTTCTGTTGTGCATAAGGTCGCTATGAGTTGGTACCGACTTGATGGCACCTAACATCAAAAACAAATGTGATGGCTGGACGTGTTATTGCCTTGGTAGGACCAAACTAAGTAATTTCACAGACCTTATACATTCCCCACCTCTGCTGTAAAGAGTTTCAAAGGTGCATCTTGGTGGGTTTGAACCATTGATCTTACAGTTACTATTCCAATGCTTACCCTACAGAGCCACACCAGGAAGATTACAACAAGAAAGCTCTATGAAGCACTTCTACTTTGTAAGACATCAGAATCAAATTGATGGTAATTAACAACTATTTAACTATATATTGTTAGTAGTACATGCCGTAGAGTTGGTTCCAACTCACAGTGACCCTGTACAGGGTTTCCAAGGAATTACTGTGGGTTTGAGCCATTGACCTTGTATTAAACATTCAGTGCTTATCCTACAGCACCACACCAGGACTCCAATATATTATGGAGACTCCCGTGTATGTATGCACACACATATTCTATGTGGTCTTACTGGGAAAATAGTCTATAGGGTTAGCCACACATTCTCTTTTTTGGAAGAAAACAAAAGGATAATGTCAATAAGAACTGAGAAAGACCCAAGTGCATATTGCTGTTAAGTCTGGGTGTTCATTCATTATCCATTCCACCATCAGAGTGGCTAGTTTGTACAGAGACAACAATAGCCTGAGCTATCACTCTGCTGAATCACTTGCTATGCTTTTCTAACCATATTGCAGAAAATAGAAGCTGTGATGTTGGTAACTACTCAAGTCAAAATTACTAGCTTAAGAGCCACCTCAGCCACCTCTCCTCGGTAGTGGGTAGGCATTCCATGACAACTGTGTCTTCCTCATAGTTGTGCCAGAACTCAGTTGTCCCAGACTCAGAGGTTGTCATCAACTGCCAGAGCAACCTACACTTCCTACTTTGATCATGGTGATGCAGCTGTGAAAATTTTTCCTATTGTCTTCACCAATATCATGAAGGGAGATAATATGTTAAGAAATTAATGAAGCTGCAAAACAAAGTCTTGGCTGCATCTTTCTTCAGAAAGCCAGACTGTGGTGACTGGAAGAGGGGGCTCAATGAGATAGATTATGTATTACACTACTAGAACTGTACAAACTGATCACAGACAAGAATGACCCTCGTTTGTGTCATCACGTTGAGATTTATTACCTAACTGAGCAAGTACAAGTCAGGAAAGAATTGGATGACTCTGTAGTCAACTTGCACAAGTGGGGGTCCTGGAATCTGGCCTGGAAGACTATCTCTTTCAGACACTCTTCCTGTTGTAGCCTGGCTTCCTCATAATCACAGGAGTGACTTCTGAGGCCACCAAGACAGTGCATGCATGTTGAGTTTACTTTTTCTAAAACTTGTTACCAAAGCATCCAATTAATTTCTTTCATTTGTACCATTTCTGCAAATAAAGACACTTGATATCCCAACACTATTAAATAAAACAAAATTGTGAGCTGTAATGTCAAGGTTCTTGCTCCTTTCTTAGGCCCAAATTCAAAGCACCAGGCTATTTTTTCTCCTGGCCATGTACCAAGAAAGGCAAATGCTCAGGAGTCCTCAGAAAGTGGTAGGCCCATTATCCACCAAGGTGATAATATATCCATGTCGGGGACTGGCCTTGACATAGTTGTGTTGTTCA
>NW_006408619.1:2214334-2236157 GCF_000296735.1 Chrysochloris asiatica | reverse complement strand
GGCTTTCTACTCCCGTAAAGATTTACACCCTCGGAAACCCTGTACAGGGTCGCTATGGGTCGGAACCGACTCGACGGCACTTAACAACAACAACAAGTGTGATGCTATAGGATCACTACTAGACTGCTAATCACAATGTCAGCAGTTCAAACCCATCAGCTTCTCCTTGGAAACGTAATTATTCCAAGATACACACTGAGTATTCTATAGTAGATGGAACCAAGATTCTGTGAGTAAAAATTCAAACAACATTCACATGAAACTAAAGAACCTGATTATATGCTTCTATTGTTCTAAATGTGGTCAAATGCAGGCTATGGCTTTATCATAAATTAGACCAGCTATTGAGGAAAATTCTTAAAAATGGCATATCCTGTAAGGTTTGACAACCGAGCAAGTTTTACTGCTGTGCTTTAGAAATTGGTGGCAGTTCAATGAGGGGCTGTCGAAATGACTGAGAGCCGCCCGCTGCCAATTTCAGCTCCACTGTGTGAGCATCAGGCTTCTCGTGGATTATCACTGCTGGGAAGAGAGAAAAAAACTGACTGCCCACTTGCTGGCTGTGGTTAACCGGTCAGAGAGATTTCACATACCAACTCTAGGGAAATTTGCAAGGGTTCAAAGACACAAAGTAATAATAAGAGACCAGAGCTGCTTGTGACAAAGGAGACCAGAACCTCTTAGTCTCTAATCAACCAGGGACACTGATTATGCTTCATATCCTCTCTTAAAAATTCGGATTTCGGTCAAATGAAAAAGGTTCTGATTTTTAAAAGTATCAAATGCTGGTAAAGTTCATGAAGGCATGGTTCTTTTCTTTAGTTAATATTAGAAAAAATGATATGTAGCCTTAATATTTAACATAATTTTATAGAGGAAAAATATTCACAATACAATTATTTTTAATTTTTGATATGTTGTTCTAATATTTGTCCATGTCAGTACATATTCAATAAGTATTAATATAACAGACTTAGTTTTTTGTTTTGTTTTTTTTGTTTTGTGTGTGTGTGTGTGTGTGGTGGTTCTGTGCCATGGAGTCAGTTCCAACTCATAGCAACACTGCATAGGGTTTCTGAGGCTGTAATTTATTTATTTTTTTTAATGTTTTACTGTGAGTTATGTGATAGTTTTCATGGGAGAACATTAGCTTTACATTCATCCTATCGCATATCATTTCATTGCCATGGTTACAATCCCCTCCATGCATCATCAGCCAACCAAAGGGTACACCCTGCAAGCCTACCCCTGGTCATAAGCAAACAGCCCCTCTCCCTCTCTGTATCTAAAGTCCCCAGCGGCTCCATCTCTCCACGTCATCATTTCTGCCTCCATATCTTGCATCACTGTTTCTCTGGGTGTGGTCCCGCATTTCACTTTTCTCCTTTGATGGTCCCATGGACCTCTGCTCCTGGCCTGCAAAGTCAATCTCAAAATGTCTACCTTTACATTTCCAACCCTCACAGTCAGTCCTGATAACAATTATTCACTGTTGTACTACAAGAGATCTATCCCCATCTCCTTTTATCAGTCCCACCCAGACAGATTGGATACTACTCAGTGTGCGATTCTATCTTCCTCCACATCCTCCAGATCTTGAAAGCTTGTAAGCCAGTCACTTCTTGCCTTTGTAGCCCCCTCCCCCATTTTGGGTAGCCAATGTCCAAGTTGCCCATCCCTGTCTACTCTGTGTATGGAGGGGCGGGAAATGATCCTTGCTGTAAAGATCTATTCCCTCTTTTGAGCTACTGCATCCATATGTGTAGGTCAAGTTCATCACATTGTGTCAGATTACTCTTTTTTTTTCCTCTTCTTTCTTCTTCTAGTTGAATTCTGATCATCCAGCCATTGAAGCCAGGTCAAGTGGGTACTATCTGCAAGTGTGTTCTTCTGCCTATGATGTCACTTCTTATCCACTGGATGCTTTACTCTCCACTCTAGTCCTCTGTGACTGTGTCACTGACTCTGGGTCTAGGATTCCCCAAGTCTTGCCACACTGCCGGCCAACCAGGTCTTCACCCAGGTTCACAGGAGTAAAAGACTTAATCTTAATGAATCTAAAAATTTAGAATTCTTGCCTTAATAATATAATTCAGATCTGTGTCTTGTTTTTTAAATAGTTATCATTGTAATAATTGAGTAACAACTCATCTATTTGAGTTACAGCTTGTCTAAATCTATCAAATTTAGGGCTTTGTTTATAGGGTATCGAAGACAAGTGAGTGTCTTTGTGCTAATTCTAATGTTGTCAGTAGAAATAGAAAAGCAATGGTCATTACCTCCACAAGTAAGCTCCACTTGCTCAACGCTGTATTGCTGAAAGATGTCAAGTTTTCATAGTTGCAAAATACCTTTTACTCTCAATAGTCCTGAAAGAAAACTAACTTTATTATTACCAGGATGATAAAATAAATAACAGAGCCTCTATATGCCCCTTTAGAATTCAAGTCTTGATAAAACGTATATTTAATTTTAAAGATGTAGTGAAAATAGAATCATACAAGGTAGCTAGGAGTCAGAATTGATTCAATGGCACTTAATAACAACATGCAAATTCTCCAAGCTTTTAAATCTTGACTAATAATATTTAAAGCACACTGTTTATCAAATCAGTCATCCCTGTGAATGGGATATAGCCTGTACCATATGTTAATGCCTGGACTGCAAGATCACTTTCAGCCACAAAGTCACCAGTTCAAGCTCACCAGCCACTCCTTGGAAACCCTATAAAGGGTCATTATGAGTCAGAACCAACTCAGTGGCACTTATCAACAATAATAAAAAGACTTCCTGATGTGACACTGTAGGATCAGCACTGGACTGTGAACCACAAGGTCGGCGGTTCAAACCCACCAGTTGCTCCTTGGAAACCCTATACAGGGTTATGAGTCAGAAATGACTTAACAACAAAAACTGTTATAAAAAGAGTTCTGCTTTGGAAGTCAGAAGAATGAAATTCTGTCTTCTGTCAGGTACTTTTCCTACTGTGTAGCCTGGAGCCTACTGACCTACTCTGACACTTAATCTCATCATCTATGAATTCATCACTTGTTTAAAGGATTAAATATAGCTTCTTGTAGAGGGTTGCATCAATGTAACATAATAAATTATATATTATAATCATGACATATTAATACAATAATATGATGGGATTCATTTGTTTACACTGATTAATTCAGACAGAAAGCACTGGAACAACTTTAGTACCAATTCTAAATAAATATTTTAATGTATAAGTGTAAAGAGAATCTCTCAACATAGAAAAGTGTTCCTACTGACACCAAACTGGTGTTAAACTTCACATGATGATGAGAACTATTCCTTTATATTAAGAAAAATAGAGCACCCGCTATCACAATTATTCTTATAGCATTTTAATAGTTTTGATCAATGCACTGAAATATAAAAATAAATGACAATAGGGCCCAAGCGTTGCAGACCGTCCAAACCATAGGCTCTGAGAAACAGACTTTAGCCACCTAGCAGACATAGCAAACTGTCCTTCATCTGATTATTCAGTTATGCTTGTTAGTAATCGCATACATGAGCCCTGGATATCCACAGATAAATGTAAAAACCTTCCCTAAAAGCCGAGACTGTAAATTCCAAAAAGGCAAAGTTTCCCCCCGCCCCCCACACCAAAAACAAAAAGCTAAAGAGGATAGAGAGAAACACTGTTAACTGATGATGTATGGAGGAGATTATAATCAATGTAATGAAACAAGTCATATGAATGGTTGAATGTGAAACTGATGATGTGCCCTGTAAATTTTCACTCAATCCACAATAAAAACCTTAAAAAAAAAGAAAAGAAAAGAATATTAAATAAAAATAATAAATAAAAAATAAATGACAATAAATATTAGAAAGAAAGGCAAAGCTATAACTATTGTGGATCACACAAATGCATATATGGGAAATCAAAAAGCATAGACTAAACTTATTAATAAATGCTTATCAAAATGGCCAGACCAAAAAAATCAATATAAAATAATTTTATAACAAAAATTTAGCTGGCAAGTCTGATGACAAAATGGACTTTCATTCACAAATTCAAAAGTTCTACAGTACTTAGAATACAACTTGATAAAAGAGGACATGTGTATTTTAGATTCAAAGCGCTTTCTTGAGAGAAGTTCATTATTTCTAAAAGTGAAATCTATGTTTGTAAATAGGCAAATCACGTTGGTTTACTCATACATTTTAAACAATCCTAACCAAATGTTATTATTGAAGGTGGTAGGACAAGAATCTGAAAAGATAGTCCACAAAAGAAGATTAAATTGATGGTAAAAAAATGGGTAGAGAAGATTAGAGAGTTTGAATCTACTAGATATCGTGCTATTGCTAAGTGCTGTCCAATCAATTCTGACCCATAACGACCCGGTATAGGGTTCTTTAGGGGTGGCTGGTGAGCTTGAACTGCTGACCTTGCAGATCAAACCGACTTTGCAGTAACCCACAGCGCTACATCAGTACTCCACTAGATATTGGAATATATTATAAAAGAAAAACAATCAGCATGGCATTGGCACCTAAACTAAAATATAAATACAGAGAACTGATACATGTATGAAATACTGTATAAATACTTAAAATGTTCAAACCGAGAATACAAGAAAGAACCGTTAAATAATTAAAAATGAGGTAGCAAGCTGAGGGAAAGGAAAGTATGTTTAAGCTTATACATTGCAGTTACATCAAATAAACTGATTGAATTAAAGGAGTAAGTAGATTTTAAATTTTAGTTTTACAAATTTGCCCCAAATACAATCAAATATTAATTAGATGTTTTGAGAAATAATCAAGACCTTTACAAAATGAATCCAAAGACAAAAAGATTGCTAAATGAAATATCACCATTTAAAACACATAAAAATAAATTGCTCTACTAATGAAAAAATGAGACTAAAAGGACATATGAAAGCACTTGCAGTAAATTGTATTTAAAAACAAGAGATTAATATTAGCAAAGTATTAAGCACTCATCCACTTTTATAAAGGAAGGATAAAGACTGTACATAAGCAGCTTTATTAAGGAAACAGACAACTCACTCGAATGTGAACATAATCATAGCAGGCATTGTTGTTGTTAAGTGCCTTCAAGTCGGTTCCAACTCATAGTGGCCCTATATAGGATTTCCAAGGCTTTTAAATCTTTGCGGGAGCAGAAAGCCTCATCTTTCTCATGCAGAGTGACTGGTGAGCTTGAACCGTGGACCTTGTGGTTTGCAGGCCAGTGTTTATTGCTTGAAGGCACTATGCTTCCCAACCACAGACATAGAAGTTAGGCTACACAACACATCACAACATGGAGGACAACCACACGATACTGGAACCAGAGTCCAGCCAAGTGAACACATATTTTAGGGGAGACACAATTCAAGGCCTAACACCTAGTAATTTATTTTAATGGAAATTCATTTGAAAGAAATAATTCATCAGAAGGAAACACACATTATACATTAATTAACTTTTCAAATATTTATTTGTGCCTATTTCCTATCAGATTTTGCACTAGGATCTGGGCATATTAAGATAAGCAAGAAATTCATCCTGCAAAATCATCATTTTAGTCCTCATTGTAACAGTGACAAGTGAAACCAACCTCAATGTTCAACGATGAAGAGTTATTTTATATATTATGGTGCATTACCTTAAAGAAATATAACAAAACATTTAAATTACATTTTGAAAGTGCATCGAAAAAGATGTTCATTGCTGTGATACAATGCTAACCAAAGCAATATTAAATTGTGTAAACACTTCTGCTGTGTAGCAAAATGCGTCTTCATAATGACAAAGACTGAAAGATTATACACAAACACAAAAATTGTATTGGAGTGTGAGAGTTATAGATGATTTTTATTTTACAAAATTAATGTTACTGCTATACATACAGGTGGATGTTTTTTGAAGGAAAAAAAAAAAAAAAGACAGCAAAAGGGAAACTAATTTATATAACCAAGGAGTGATCCTGGAGGAGATTAAAAATTGATTACAAAGGGGTTTGCAAACACGAATTTCTATATAACAACTCACAGAATAACAAACCAAGACTTGCAAGATATGCAGGAAAATACAGTCCTGCCTTGGACAGACAATTCCAGCCTCTCTTTTCTAAACTATAGAGAGATGTGGAGGTGCAATAAAGGGTTATGCTGAAATTTTGCTCTATACAACACCACAATTAGTTTGCAATTCTTGTTAAGTGTTGTCAAGTCAGTTCTGACTCATAGTGACCCTGCATAGGGTTTCTGAGGAGTGGCTGGTGAGTTTGAACCATCGACCTTGTGGTTTAAACTGATCTTGCCGTCCAGTGCTTTAGTCCACAGAGCCACAGAAGGACTCCATTCTGGAGTTAAGACTACTCAAGTCCTGATGTTGTGGGTCTTCTGAGTCTTCCTACTATTTCCAGTTTTCTAGCCCAATTATAATTTAAAAAAACTATTATCAATTAACATGCCACTTAAAATCATTACTCACAAAGATCAAAGACCACAGCTTTCAGTCTCGACTGCACCTCACTATAAAGAAAACAAAAATCCTTATCATTGGACCAATAATCAACATCTATATAAATGGAGAAAAGATTGAAGTTGTCGACGATTTCATTTTGCTCAGATCATCTATCAATGCTCATGGAAGCAGCAGTCAAGGTATCAACTAGCAGATTGCATTAGGCAAATCTGATGCACAAGAATTCTTGTGTTGAAGAGCAAAGATGTCAGTTTGAGGACTAAGGTGCTCCTGACCCAAGCCATGGTATTTTCAATAACCCCATATGTGTGTAGAAGTTGGACAGTAAATAAAGAAGACCACAGAAGAATTGATGCATCTGAGCTATGGTGTTGGAGAAGAATATTGAAAGTACCATGGACTGCCAAAAGAACAAACAGATCTGTGTTGGAAGAAGTGCAGCCAGAGTGCTCCTTGGAAGCCAGGATGGCAGAACTTCATCTCTCATACTTTGGACATATTATCACGAGGGACCAGTTACTGGAGAAGCATATCGTGCTTGGTAAAGGGGAAGGTCGGAGAAAAAGAGGAAGACCCCCAAGGATATGGATTGGCACCTCGGAAGCAGCAATAGACTCAAACATAGCAGCATTTGTGAGGTTGGCCCAGGACCAGGCAGTGTTTAGTTCTGTTGTGCATAGGGTCACTATGAGTCGGTACTGACTTGATGGTACCTGACAACAACAACCTGCCACTTAGAAAGCAGGGAAGCTTGTTCCTCTTGTTTTGTTCTTAACCACATATCCCTCCTCTGCCTTTCCTATTCCTGACACTTAGATATGCTTGAGTCTGACCTCTCTCCACTGGAAACAAGCAGGAACCAAAAGGAAAGAAAAAGTGCCTCAGTGTAAGGTTTACCATGAATTTACCTGGGTTGCATAAAAAGAACTCTCCTATGAGCAGGTGGAATAAACAACGCTAAGCAAGGTCACAGGGAGCTCTAGTGATGCAGTGGTTAAAATGCTCAGTAACTTACTGAAAGGAGGAAAGTCATACTCAACATTGACTCACTTAGAGAAAGGTGTGTCAGTCTCCTTTTATAGAGACTTTCAACTGTGGACGCCTCCTCTGTCCTGTAGGTCACTATGAGTCAGAATCAACTCAAAGGCAAAGACCAGCTGCGTCTCCCATTTAAATGGTAGGCAGTGAATTCACCAAAGAAAACCTAAACACCTCAGAGAGGGAGGAACAGCATATCTGTGGTTCTGGCTGCTGCACCGGTGGCTTTGCAAGATGTCAGAACAGCTGTTCACCTGGATTGAGGTCTCATGGTATCCAGCTCTTGGCACCTGTGAACAAAAGAACAGACAGACTGGAGTCTGGCCACAGATTGTAGTCCCTACTGATGAAATAAAGTTATTACAACCAGTGGACAATACTAGTTATTGTCTGGGATCTGTTTCTGCTCTGTACTATTTTGACAGTTAAGTGACATTTGATTCTATAACTCTTATCCCCTAAAGATACATATATTGACCGATTTATTCTGTGTCAGTTCAGAACTTCCTTGATTTTCTTCTTTAACCAATTCTTGGCCACAGACACTTTGCTTCACCTCCAATGAGGACTGGCAGACTCTCATGCCACCATAACACCATGTGGTTTTCACATTGAATGGTCCATGGCATCTGGCCTCATACTTCCTCATTGGAAATGCTCACTGGTATTGATCTTTTGATCTCCTTAGGGGTGCAAATGGCTAAATGCTAGACTGTTAACTGCAAGATTAGTGATTCACAACCACCCAAAGGCACTGGACTGTAAACCACAAGGTCAGCTGGTTTGAACCCACCAGTTGCTCTGATACTTTCTGGTCCCCCAGAGATTTAAAGCCTCAGAAACCCTGCACAGGGTCTCTATGAGTCAGACTGACTTGACAGCATTTAACAAAAAACAGGAAAATCCTCCAAAATTAAGACCTGGTGATTTGTTTTGGAAAGGTCATGGCCTTGAAA
Source organism: Chrysochloris asiatica (assembly GCF_000296735.1). Classification (NCBI taxonomy): domain Eukaryota; kingdom Metazoa; phylum Chordata; class Mammalia; order Afrosoricida; family Chrysochloridae; genus Chrysochloris; species Chrysochloris asiatica. The sequence goes on along the minus strand of NW_006408619.1, from coordinate 2,227,683 downwards.
GTCTTGTGGAGTATTTTAGTCTAAATACTCAAGGGGTAGCCATAACTTGGAATTTACTCATCAACAACTAACAAACACACTATTGCACATTTGGTATCAAGCTCAGCTTCCCTTGAGCTAAATTCAGCTCTCACATCCCATAATGTCTTTCCTAGTAGAATCCACATAGCCATTCTCCTAGTGAAGTTGGCTACCAAAGAGACTTTCATTCATACTTTCCATGTTGGAGGAAGACTCATTAACAACCTGAGATATGCAGATGGCATCATCTTGATTGGTGAAAGTGAAGAGGATTTAAATTGCTTACTGATGAAGATCAAAGACCTCAGCCTTCAGTATGGGTTGCACATCAAAGTAAAGAAAAAAGAAGTTCTCACAACTGGAATTATAAATAGCATCATGTTAAATGAAGAGAAGATTCAAGTTGTCAAAGATTTCATTTTGCTTGGATCCACAATCAACACTCTTACAAGCAACTGCCAAGAAATCAAATGGCATGTTGAAATTGGCAAATCTGCTGCACAATATCTCTTTGAAGTGTTCATGAGCAAAGATACCAATTTGAGGAGTAAGGTGTGCCTAACCCAAGCCATGGTATTTTCAACGGCCTCATGTGGAAATTAAACAATGAAGAAGGAAGTCTGTAGAAGAATTGATGTGCTTGAGATGTGTTATTGGAGAAGATTATTGAAGGTACAAAGGACCTGCCAGAACAAGCCTGTTGGTCCTTAGAAGCTAGGATGGTGAAACTTTATCTCTCATACTTCAGACATGACATCAGGAGGGACTGGTCCCTGGAGAAGGAACATGCTTTAGTAAAGTTGAGAGTCGGCAATAAAGAGGAAGACCCCCAGTGAGATGGATTAGCACAGTGGCAGCAGCAATGGGCTCCTGTGTAACAATTGTGAGGGTGACTCCGAATTGGGCAGTGTTTCATTCTGTTGTGCATAAGGCCTATATGAGTTGGAACCGACTAAACGGCAATTAACAACAACAACATATATAATAAATAGTTTATTCTACAGTTACCCTCCCTCAGAGTTTTGCCAGAGAAGACTTGAGAGGGTTTCCGGTCCTCTGGTAGCTAACTGAAGGCTGTACGATTTCCGCAAGACCCTCCCACGGATCATGTGATACAGATGACATCAGAACTCAATTTCTAATCACGAATCTGGTATTTAAATTTAATGCAACAATTTTAATTTATAACGTCTGTGAGCAAAGAAATCCCCAGTACAATATCTAAAAGCTTCTACCTTGGGTGCTTAGTAATTACAATTACTACCTGAGTTACTGGTAATGTCCAAGCTTCCAAAATATTGTGTGATTGTTAGTTACCATCCGAATAGACTGAAGGGAAGTAGATATGGCTTGGGCTTGGCTTACGCCCTCTACAAAGGATGCCTGGTGGCACAGTGATTAAAGTGATCAGTTGCTAAACAAAAGGTTGGTGGTTCAAACCCATCAACCACTTTGTGGGAGAAAAATGGGACAGTCTCCTTCTATAAACATTTGCAGATTTGGAAAACTGATGGGCCAGATCTATCCTGCCCTATTGGATCACTATGAGTCAGAATCCACTTCCAGCAGTGGGTTGCTTTATGAAGTACTCACAGACCTACCTTTACAGCAGTGGATATTTCATTTTAAGAGGACATTGGTAAATAAAATAGCATCCTGAAGAGATCAATAATAATAATAATAATAATGAAAGAGACTAGTGATGGATATTTACAGAGGGCCGAACACTCAAAGTAGTTGTTATGTTTGATCTGACATAGCTCTTTCAGCTCCTCCTATAGCTTATAGATGAGGAAAATCATAATTGGAGAATACAATTAGAAACTTGTCTCCTAACATTTTTTTTGGTAAATGGAGACGCTGTGATTTCTACCCAGACAGTTTAATTCCAGAAGCTATACTCTTAACCACTAGACATATTCAAACCACAGTCTATGAAATGTTGAGTCTGGAGTACAGACTAGTCAGTAACGTATTTAATGTGTTTCACTTCTCAAAATCCCCTTAATTCAATTGAGGACTACATCCTCTGAAGGAAGCACTAGGGTCAGACAGTGGAAGATACAAAAATGCTGAGTTGGATGCAAAAATAGAGTCATTTTTGTAAAAAAATAAAATAATATGGCACCCACCATTGCTCCTATAGCAAGCTTTACTTAACTGGGTTCAATAGTTCATTGTAGATCACACAGAACTCAGAGACAGTACTCACAGTTACGGAGTCTGTTAGTAAAGTTAATGTTCAGGGCACAGTTGTTCCACTCAACTGCTGATAAGTGCCCACAGGACATACCACTCTACATGAAGTCGAAGTGTGAAGGCACTTAGCTCTAGGTCTGTAGGTCAGCAAATCCAGCTTCCCCACTTAAGTGCTTGGAGGCGCTCTACTGTACAAGCAAGCCTCGGGCCCAAAGTCTTTACTTGTTCTGTGGGCTGGAAAGTCTACTTCTCTGTCTCATGCTCTGGCTCTGGGCTCTGCTGCCGCTACTCCTCTGCCACTTCTCTGGTGTCACAGCTTTCTGGCCCTCAGCTGAGGAGGTTCAATGTGCAAGGATATCAGGGTCCGAAGGACAAGCTCCACTACTGACTCTTCTTTTTTGATGGCAGTAAGATCCTTTTTCCTGCTTCTGGGATGGGTTGTTTTGTACCCATGGTAGAGTTTCTAGTTTTTACAATTACAATCAACTCTGGTAACATCCAGAGTCAACTCATGTTATCCTATCTATATATTTTCTCACCTTCTTTTATCCATCCCCGGCAGGGCAGAAACATTGTTTTGTGGGAGTTGCAGGGTATGATTAGAAAAGGCATTAGATAATTCACTATACTCCAACCTCTCTTTAGTAGGAGTGCAAAGTGGGAGAGGACATCTTGGGAGACCTTGATATTTTCATTATTGGTGACACTCCAGAAAAGTTTGGATTACAAGTTTTGAGTATCTTTAAAAACTGTGAACTAGGCAGTGTCATTTAGATGATGTAATTTCTCTGTGCTGTCCAATTCAGTAGTCACTATATATATGTGGTTATTTAAATTTAAATGAATTCAAACTTAAAAGTCATCTTCTCAGCCCAGCTAGCCACATTTCAATTGCCCAATAGCCCAAGGAGATAGGAGTTACCAGGTTGGATAATGCAGATACATGGAACATGTTTAATATCACAGCAAGTTCTACTCTAAACTATGAAACCTGCCCTATCGAATAGTTCTGCCTTTGAGAAAAACAACCTTTTTCTAAAATATATATCACCTTTATTAAACAAAACATATAAAATACTAAGCTGTTTTTTTCTCAACAAATCCTCCATCTAGGTTTATACACTTCTGAAGGTTTGAATTTCATACCACCTTCCCCAAAGAATTCTATGCTCTTTAATTTACCTGACAGCAATTTAAGAAAAAAAAAAAAAAAAAAGCAGTTTTATTATCCTCAAAGGATTTAAATGATATTCCTTTGAAATATTCTTTATGTTTGAGGAATAAAAAGAAGTTTCAGCAGACATGATCAGGGCTGTAAGGTGGATGGGGTAATGTTTCCCAATGAAATTCCTCTAGACAACCTTTGCTACCCTCAAAGAATGAGTCATTTTATTGTATCTGAAAAAAAATGAATTATTGGTACAACTTATCTGGACTTTCTTTCACCAAAGCAATTCTTCTTCATAATAAGAACCATGATTGCCCTGTGTCCTTTGAGGAAATCTATCAGGACTACCCCTTTGGAACCGACAAAACAGTTACCATGAACTATTAAGTGGTCCTTTCAGCCTTGGATTTAACTGGCCCAGCAGATTCCCTCAGAAACTATTACTTTAATTGGAACCTTCTTCTTTTGAAGGCATCCTAATGAGATGAAGAGCCATGATGTGGCACTGTAGGATAAGCTCTGGACTTGTAACTGAGAGGTTGGCAGTTCAAACCCATCAGCCATTTTCAGAAACTGTAGACAGGTATGAGTCTGCACACAACAACAAACAACTGTGAGATGATAACAATTGTATTACTGAGAGAACTTGTCTGCACTCATCCACTGATCTCAGAGACATGTTTGTTGTTGTTAAGTGCCGTGAAGTCGGTTCCGACTCATAGTGACCCTGCACAGGGTTTCCGAGGCTGTAAATCTTTATGGGCTGTAAATCCACTGATCTCAGAGACATGTATAGATGTATTAAAACAAAACAAAACAAAACAAAAAACCTATACCCTTAAATATATGATCTGGAACCCTAATAATAGCCTGTCAACTTACCCCTATATTTCTTTATCTAAGAAAATAGGGCAACACGTAAGATAAGACTTACCATGTGTTCATGTTGTTGAACTGGGTAATTGTTATGATATCAAGTAATGTTCTAAGAGCTCCAGCGACACACTGGGTTACACGATGGGCTGCTGGCCACAAGTTCAGCAATTCGAATTCACCAGCTTTAGGGTTGCTATGAGTCAGAACCGAATCGACGGTCCGCAGCAACATCAAGTTACAAAGAACATGTGTAGTTACAAAGAACATGTGCTTTGGACCCAAAAAGAGATGGCTTCAAACCCCTATGTTATGAATTACTGTGATTATGGAGGACAAGTCATGTAAAATCCCAACTGCAGGGCCTTACGTAATTAAGGCGTTACTCTAGTTCAGTCAAGAAGTTGGATGGAAAGGTGGTTTCAAGACCAGTTAATGTTTAACTTCAGGAAGTTATCACAGACCCAGGTTCTTTGTGTTTCTTCTCTTTTCCATTTTAGTGTTTTGAATTTGCCCTCTGAAGATAGGTCAGGGGTGGAGAACTTTTTACTGCCAAAATTTATAACACCATTCATGGCCCATACAAAATTATCAACTTAACAATTAACCTACTATATTTGATCTAACATTTAAGAAAGTCATCCCTAACGTGATAGAGTCCTGGCATGACACTCTGGACTGCAAGGTCAGTTTGAACCACACGGTTGGTGGTTCAAACTCACCAGCAGCTCCTTGGAAACCCTATAAAGGTCACTATGAGTCAGAACCAACTCTATGACACTTAACAACACCAATGTGATGGCTGGAGCTGCAGTTGCATTGGTAGGGCCAGACCAAATGATATTTCGGGCTTGATGTTACCCACCACTGCTCTAGCTGGACATTACAGAAGTTGGATATGTCATGTTTAATCACAACAAACCAGTTGCCGTTGAGTTGATCCCCACACATCGGACTGCATGTATGTCAGAGTAGCATTGTGCTCTTCAGGACAATTAATGGATCATTATTTGGAATCAAACTTCCAGCACTTACTTCTGAGGTGCATTTGGGTGAACTCAAACCTCTAAACTTGTAGTTAGCAGCTGAGGACAGCAACCATTTGCAACTACATGAGAGTCTTCAACTGTCTTTTTGAAAAGAGCAAGAGCTTTCGCTGAAGCTGTAGATCAGTCTCCTCATATATCATGGTTTAGAATTAGGTCATATGCATACCCCTGAACCATTCACTGATGCCCCTCCCCCCCAAAAAAAAAGCAAAATGAAACAAAAACACACTGCTATTGAATCTATTCTGATTCATAGTAAACTGCTCCATAGGGTTTCCCAAACTGTTAATGTTTAGGGAGCAGATAGCCTCATGTTTCTCCTGAGGAGAGATTGGTAGTTTTCAGTTAGCTGTGAAATGCTTACTCCACTGCACCACCAGGTCTCTGGCAGGGAATGGAATGTCAGGACTGGTTTAGATCATTCAGGATTCATTCGCTGGGATTGAAGCACATGACACCATGGAGAAGTGTGAGCAAAACTGAGGCTGTCCCAAAAGAAGGAAGGAGAGGGGAATGATGGGTAATTCAGGACCTTGGGCTTTCAATTGTCATTTAAGTCTTAATTTCTAAATCTGAAAAATGGATATAACATCTTCATCTTATAGCAGCATAAGAATTGGTTGAGGTGGTCTATAGAAAGTGTTTTTCTCACCCTGCCATGTAAAAGACATTCAGTAAAGATGAACACCTGTGTGTATATATATATATTATTTTATTTTATTTTATTATTTTTTTAAATTGTGGCCTGTAGCATGAATTGCTTTGTTTCTCTGTTAATGTTTCTGCCTTCTCCAAGTTCTGTGCTCAAATGTCAGTTTTTAGTACTTTCAGTCAATGAGCTTCATGATTCTCATCACTGTTTCATCATTTTGATTTGAATTTTCTGTTATTCATTTTCCGCCTAGGTCTTTTTTGTTATTTATCTCTTTTCTCTTTTTCTTTATCCCCTACTGTTTTTTCTTGTATCACCACACTATTATTGGTGTTTGTATGCCATGTATGAGTGAGACTGTGGGTGTGCATGTGTTTCAGAGACACTTAAGATCACAGGGAAAGAATTTCTTCTAATTACTAAACACCTCCAGACCTTGACGAGCCTCATATGGATTTGAAGGGAACCAGAAATGTTTCTCTAGGCATGCCTGTACAATTATGTCCCTAGGATTATATTTGAAATCAGAATTCTTTGATTCAGATAAGTGGAGATTAAAAAAAAAAAAAAAAAAGTGGATGAAAGAAATAAATGGGTTGTGGTTCTATTCACCAAGTCACAGGACAGTGAGAATAGACTGGACAGTGTTTTGGAAACCAGGTTCTTAGTTGTTTTGAACTTGCTGAATTCCAGATATCTTTGAGTCACCTAAGAGGAGATATCAAAGTAGCAGATTTATTGATGAGTCAAGTACTCAGGGGAGAATTGTGGACTGGAAAAATAAATGAATGACTCATATGAGTATAGTACCATATGTTGAATAGATGGGCTGTCCAGTTGTTCCCCTTATTGTCTGTTTTTGTTGCTGTTAAGTGCTGTCGAGTTGGTTCTGACTCAATGCAACCCTATATAGGGTTTCTGAAGAGTGACTGGTGAGCTTGAACAGCCGACCATGTGGTTCCAACTGACTTTGCAGTCCAGTGAATTAATCCACAGTGGCACGCCAGGACTCCTTCCATTCTGCCCAAAGTTTGTTGAAGAACCAGTCCTCCGTCCTTAAAGATGTGGAGAGTCTGTACCATGTACCACGATACAGTAAGCACTACAAACTAAGGGAATTGTTAGATTATATGTAGAATATGTTGAGTAAGTGCCCAAAACTCATTACACAACTTAGTCCCTCATCTACTTCAAAGATTAAAGAAAAAATGTTTTACATGTGAAGTTACTATCTCTTAGCTCCTAGTGAGAAGGGATCCAGAAGGAGTTACAGGCGACATTTAAAAATTGCTGCTGGAGTGTTTGGATGGAATGACTCCTCTTTACAAGTCAGAAAAGAAAACTCTGTGATGATCTTCATTTTGGGGAGAGAGTAAAACAGACATCTGGGATGTGGATTATGCCTTAAAAATCTAAAGGGTTGTAGTCAGTGAGGTATCCATGAAAACACAGGGAATGTAAAGTTTTCCAAGGAAAAGGGGATTGTTTCTCTCAGAGAAGAGATGGTGCTGGTATTAGTTATGTGCCGTGGAGTCAGTTCCGAGACATACCGACCCTGCATAGGGTTTCTGAGGCTGTAAATCTTTGTGGGAGCATAAAGCCTCATCCTTCACCCACAGAACCACTAGTAGTTTTAAACTGCTGACTGTGAGAGTGTTGTTGTCGTCAGGTGCTATCGAGTCGGAACAGACTCATAGCGACCCCATGCACAGCAGAATGAAACAATGTCCGATCCTGGGCCAACCTCACTACCGCTGCCACACTTGAGTCCATCAATGATGCCACCTGGCCAATCCATCTCATTAGGGGTCTTCCTCTTTTTCTCTGACCCTCCACCTTACCCAGCATGACATCCTTCTCCAACGATTGTTTCCTTCGGACAGTATGTCCAAAATATGAGAGATGAAGCTTAGCCATTCTGGCCTCTAAGGAGCACTCTGGCTGTACTTCTTCCAAAACAGATCTATTGGTTTTTTTGGCAGTCCATGGCACTTTCAGTATTCTCCTCCAGCACCACAACTCAAAGGCATCAATTGTGAGAGTAGTAGCCCAATTTGTAACCACTATGTTATCAGAGCTCTCTTCAGGCTAGAGATAGATTAAGCACAAAGGAGAATAGAACTGAGTCCATTCACAGGTATGACTTACCTTAGCCAAAGATTTCAGGTGTATCACCAGATACCTGGATGCCGAGGAAACAACCAGCCAGCATGGAGATACACCTGCCATGAGAAGGAAGTTATGGTAAGAGATCTGTAATAATGGGAATATCTTTTAACAAGAAGTATAGCACAGGTCTGAAAGTAGAAATCAGGGGCCACAAAACCCACTCCAGGAGCATGAGCTACACTGAGGAATGGAGGGGGCTGATACCTTCAAAGGTGAACCTTCTTCAGGTAAGTCAGAGGTGAAGGAGATAAGGGAAGAAACTGAAGGTGTAGGTGATGAGTCTGTTTACGAGAGAGCAGCAGCTGGGATTCAGTGGGCTCAGGACCAGGATGAAGAAAGCAAGGCTGAATCAAACAAGTACATCGTCACCAGAGTCCGTCTTTATTTAAAATTTATGTAATTTTTTTTATTTTTCACTTGTCTTGCATTTATTTTTTTAAAATATCACATTCAAACATTGCTTATCTTGATTACAGAATGTTTTTGATTCCCCCTTTAAATTTTATAACCAAGGCAAGGGTCTCGCTTGTTTCATGCAGCAGTTGCAGACATCACAGAGGGGATTAGGAAGCAGGTGTGGGGGTTGGATGGTCAGATCATGGCAAAAAATGCAAACCACTGTGAAAAGGGTTGACAAGATTATGTGATGTGTCTGAAGCTAAGCAGTGGTGACACTCCAGATGTTTCAAAACATGCATGTTAACCCACTGAAGCCAGTGCCATTGAGTTGATGCTGATGTGTAGAGACTCCACAGGCCACAGTAGAACTGTCCCATGGAGTTTTCATGGCTGAAATCTTGATGGAAACGGACACATCTTTCTTCTGTGGAGCAGCTGGTGGGTTTGAACCACTCATCATTCAGTTAGCAGCTGAGTTGTTAGCCACTGTGTCGCCAGAATTCATTGTTACAGATTTGTTGTTGTTGTTGTTGTTGTTTTGAAGTGCAGTCAAGTGTGTTCAGACTCATAGAAACCCTGTATAGAACTTCCAAGGAGAGGCTGGTGTGTGTGAACTGCTGCTATTGTGGTTCACAGTCTAGTGCTACCACACAATCCTATGTCGGACTCCATACATACTGTATTGTTGTTAGGTGCCACCGAGTCAGTTCTGACTCATAGTGATCCTGTAGTGCTTATCCTACAGGACTACATCAGGACTCCTGTTATAGCAAAACAAAAAAGTATAGATCCTGACAGCTTTCTATGTGGGTCATAGGACTATTAAGGGGCTCATTGAACATGACTTTGTGTATGAAAGGAGTCCTGTTGTGGCACTGCGAGTTCATGCACTGGACAGCAAGGTCAGATTGAACCATGAAGTTGGCTGTTCAAACAACCAGCCACTCCTCAGAAACCCTATGCAGGGTCTCTATGAGTTGAAACTGACTTGACAGCACTTAACAACAACAAGGTGTTTGAAAAAGTCGAGGTGATGTATGTAGTAGGAAAGCAAAATATTTAAAAAGAATTACATGGAGTGATTAATAGGGAAGCAGGCCTGGTGGGATAGTGGCTAACCATTCACAGCAACACAAAAGCTTGTTGGTTCCAACCCACCAGATGCTCCATGGGATAAGATGCAGATGTCTGCTTCTGTAAAGATCACATCTTTGGAAAACATATGGGGCCATTGTACTTTATCCTATAACACTGCTAGTCAATGGCAATGTGTTTTGTGGGATTTAACTAACAGCCACTAAAAGGGGTGGAGGATAGTGGGTAGAAGAAGGTAATTTGGAAAAATGACTGCAGTTACTGACTGGGGACATTAGGAGACTGGAAGTACACTTAATATAAATAAGGACATTAATATGGGAAGATCAGTCATATTGAGTATAAAGGAAGCCATATTGAAATAGAGTTTTACAATATAGTCTTGGCATTACTAGCAGTTGAGGTTGGAGATCTGAACATCATCTTAGTTTGAATACATTTAGTTTGATTAAATAGAGTTTAGTCAAACTTCAAAGTCTGAGATAACAGATTGCCCTTATTTCAGATACCAGTCACATATATGGTGGTCCCCAGGACCACCTTCACGTCATAGAAGATGGTTACAAACTTGGGAGTCTCTACAGAAACACTCAGATTTGATCATTCACTATAAAGACTCACAATCCTCACTCAAGCACTTCTACTCAGATTTATTATAGGCACATGGTATACAGAAGACCAGTCATCTGAAGAGGCATGCATGGGGCAAAATCTGGAAGGGCTCCAAGCCTAGAGCTTCCAGTTCTTTTCTGTCCACAGAGTCATGGGCTGTTTAACCAACCCATCATGGATGTGTGAAATGTACATGGACTGTTGCCAACCCAGGAAGCTCACTCAAGCTTCTGTTTCCGGTGTTTTTATTAAAGATGCATTGTGTTGAGATGATTGATGAAATTATTACAATCTCCTGCACCCCCCTCTCCCAGGAGGCCAAACTGATACCATGTGGCCCAAAACACCAAACCTCTAATCACATAATTAGTCTTTCTGGAGTGGCCACTCACACTCTAAATCATCTCTTTAGCATAATTTATCCAAGAGTCCACCATGAGTCATATGGTTGGAGTAAATGATCAGTGTGGCCAAGGGGTCAACCTGAATAATAAAGACATTCTTTTCAGTTGAAGAATTGTAAGTGTGTAGAGGTCAGAAGTCATCTCTTGTATGGTCCATGATCTGGCAGAGATCAGGGGCAGCCAAAGCAGAGGAGGTGAGGGACTGGCTCAGGTGGGGAAAAATCCCTTTTAGAAATCCCAAACTCTGTCCCTCAGCCTCCCAGGGGCAGTGTCGATCTTCACAAACACCACACCTTACCCCTCAAGGGTCCCTGATTTCTTCTTGCTGCTGAACCTGACATAGAAACTTCCTTTCTCTCATATTTCTCACAAAATAATTTACTTTTACTTCTAGTAAATGCAGTTTGGCAAAAACTTCTTTCACTAGAGTTAACTAAAAACAATAACAAAATTTGTAAATGTCTAACAATAGAATGGAATCCTGGTGTGGTGCTGTGGGTTAATGCACTAGACTGGAAGGTCAGTTTGAACCGCAAGGTCAGCAGTTTGAAACTACCAGCTGTTCCACGGGAGAAAGATGAGGCTTTCTGCTCCTGTAAAGATTCACAGCCTCAGAAACCGTGTACAGGGTGGCTATGAGTCGGGTCCGATTCCACGTCACACAACCACCACCACCACCATAATCTGTTCATTGAAATTGAAATGTCACTAGAGTCTGTATGTAAATAAGATTGCTTGCAGGCATGGTCCACTGAGGCTCTGAGTCATTTTTCTTGACGTGTGTAAACCTATTTCTCTGGCCTGGTTGTTTCATCTTAATCACATTCATTAGAGGCTGTTTCCACTGGTTGATGAAGTGATGCTTCCTTTCCAGTTGTTCTAAAATAGCATCTTGAGGTCTCAGTGTCCGGGCACACAAAGAGATGCACTGTGAGAACATTAACAATGTGCTCACAACCTGGTTAAAATGATGTCGAAATCTCCACAGGAAAATATCCACACAAGGATATTTTGTACAGATTTTTCTGCTCTTCACGATGAACATGTATTGCATTTTCAATTGGTAAAATAAATCATATTTATTTTTAATGACAAGAAAAACACAGTTCTAGAAGATGTAGCTAATAAAAGGCAGACAGGTCAGGTTCTCATGGGTAGAGAGTACCATTCCTACTTCTGTAGAGGAGTTCCGAATGTTCTATAGGTAGTTCAGGATACACTTGAAAGAAGTCTGTTCTTGTAAAGTTTGGTACACACACCATTAGGGAGGTTCAGAGAAGTTTCATGCTGATGAAATATTTATCAGTGAAGACTTGACAATATCCCAACCGCCTTTTAAGCCTTCAAATAAGTGGCGAAAGTGTCCCAGAGGACAGGCATGCAGGGGAATCATAAGAGACAGAATTTCCAGTGACTCCCTAATGCATCCTTTATGATCCCTGTAAAACTAAAAACACTATCTAGCCTGCAACACATTTCACACTCGTATCTCTTAAAATCCTGCTTAGAAAATCCTCACTATCCACGGGCACAGTCATTTCTCCTTTTGAGAAAATTAAGGTAAAGAGTTGCCCCAAAATGCAAAAAAAAAAATCCAGGGGTTCTAGAAAGATCCAACAAAGAAGCACTTGGCATGCATTCAGCTTTTATCCACACACGTGCCATGCCTGCGCTGGGTAGGTACACTCTAGTAGGAAATGCACTCAGCTATGGAGACTATGAAAAGAGTAAGTCACCTTAGAACGATTTACATTTTAAGAGGAACATAAGGAATAAATGCAAATAAGCCAAACAACATAGCACAGCCTGAAGCAGGTGCCCTATTAGACCTTCAAGGGACATACTAGAGGTATGGAGTAATCAGAGTCTACTAAGGAAGTCAGAGAATGTTCCAGTTCAGAAGTGCTGTAAGTACATGAATTTAGAAAGATTATCCAAACGAAGGTATATCATGGCAAGCAGAGAGAGGCAACTAGACACAGCATAAAGAATATGTTGTTATTACATGCCGTTGAATCAGTTCTAACTCATAGCCATCCTGTATAGAGTTACCAAGGAGTGGCTGATCCAGTTTTGGGAGAGGGAGGCTAGATGCTTAAACAGCTATTACATTTTGTGAGAAAAAATAAAGCACATTTAAAAATTATTATTATTATTTTAATTACTAAGGCACTACAAGGTAAATGGAGAAAATATTGAAGTCAAAGACTTCCTTTTGATCGAATCCACTATCAATACTTATGGAAGTAGCAGTCAATGAATCAACCAACGTATTTCATTAAGCAAATCTGCTGCACAAGACCTTTTTATAGTGTTGAAGGGCAAAGATGTCAGTTTTGAAGACTAAGGTGCATCTGACCAAAACCATGGTATATTCAATAGCCTCATATGCATGTGAAAGTTGAAGACTGAATAAGGAACACCATAGAAGAATTGATGCTTTTGAGTTATAGTGTTGGAGGAGAATATTGAAAGTGCCATGGGCTGCCAAAAGAACTAACAGATCTGTGCTGGAAGAAGTGCAGCCAGAGTGCTCCTTGGAGGCTAAGATGGCCAAACTTCATCTGTCATACTTCAGTCACATTGTCAGGAGAAGGATATCATGTTTGGTAAGGTGTAGGGTCAGAGATGCAAAAGCTGGACAGTGAATAAGGAAGATCGTAGAAGAATTGATGCCTTTGAGTTGTGGTGTTGGAGGAGAATACTGA
>NW_006408619.1:2192476-2214009 GCF_000296735.1 Chrysochloris asiatica | reverse complement strand
CCCAATAAGATGGATTGAAACTCAAGCATGGCAACAATAGTGAGTTTGGCCCAGGATCAGGCAGTGTTTCGTTCTGCCGTGTATTAGGTCGCTATGGGTCGGTACCAACTTGATGGCACCTAACAACAGCAACAACAAAAGATCAATCCTACATATAATGGTCTTACAGTAAGAACATAATAGAAATAATGAAATATTTTATCTCCTGTCAAGTCTCCTCAGTGGAATTGCTAAACCTCAAATGCTCCCCTAAGAATCAAGTAGTGGGGAGGAGTAATAGAGTTTGCCGTGTCCCTTTAGAGTCTCAATTTCTTTTCTCTGAGAATTACCTGAGTCCTACCCACACCCAGAAATGAACGCCTGAAGTCATGTAGTCTCTGATTCAGTAAGACAGGGGTAAACCTTGAGAATTTGCACTTCAAACACTTTCCCAAGTGCTTGTGATGTGTTGGTCTGATGAACCCACTTGGAGAATCACTGCCATAGCTGATCAGATCTGACCCAGGCTGGCCAATGAAATTCTTGAAGACAAGGAAAATCAAAAAGCTATATGGAGTCCTGGTGTGGTGCTGTAGGATTACGCACTAGACAACTAAACACAAAGTTGGCAATTCAAATCCACCAACAGTTCCTCCGAAACACCACACAGGGTCACTTTACAGCAAAATGTCGTGACTAGTTGCCTTCATATTCCTGCAGAAAAGGTGGAAATGCCTTGTTGCAGAGTGAGAAGTTTGTACCATGAGTGAAAAAAGGAAGAAGGATATTACTGAGAACATGTAACCCTGGTGGGACAAAGAAGTTGTCTTGATTCCAAATCCTTTCTGGCCTCTAGTAATGGGCTTTGCTACAATTCACTCCATCAGCTTTTGTGAGCTATAAGGGTTTCTTCTTACAGTTGAGAACGCTCCTTTTTGAATTATTGCTATTTATTCTGACTGTGCTCTGTCTCTGGGCTCTCTGTTGTTAAGTGCTGTCTAGTTGATACTTACTCATAGTGACACTATATTTGATTTCCAAGGATTGGCTAGTGATTTGAACTGCTGACCTTACAGTCCAGTGCTTAGCCTACAGAGCCACACCAGAACTCTCTAGAGGAGCAAAACCAATAAAGTATATATGTAATGTTAATATAGAGATTTTCTTTAAGGAAGGAGTTCTAGAAGCGTAGTGGGTTGGCTTAGACGGCTAGCTGCAAAATCAGCAGTTGAATCTACCAGCCATTCCATGGGAGAGAGATGAGGCTTTCTGCTCCTATCAAGATTTACAGCCTTGGAACTTCTATACAGGGTCAAGATGAGTTGGAACTGACTCCAGAGCATACAATCACCAGCACCACACATTTTGGAAATTATCTACTAACATATTCCTTACTCTCAACTGGCTTTTGAAAATCACACGCCCTCTCTTTCTGGCATAGACTTCTGGAGCAGGAAGGCTAAGATATTTGAACAGTCACTCACCAGATTCTTTTCTAAATATTCTTTGTTATGTCTGCCATCTGTGTAGAAATTATTATGTCTACTCCACTTTCTCTCCACTCCTGTACCTTCAGTACTTAGACTCTTCCTGGAGGGAGTGGCTGTTGTCCCTTGGGAATTTTAGTTCTGTCTGTCAGAAAGAAAACCAGTAAGAACATGCTCCATCTGCCCATCAGTTCCACTCTCCACAAGTCCCCACACTGCTCTCTGCCTAGGAGTCTGACTTCTACCGACTGTGTGGATGGTCTCCCTGGCCCTTTGATTTCTGAGTAAGGTTGTCCAAGGGGGAACACTGATAGGAGATGGCCCATGGAGGGAGAGGAGAGTAAGAGGGGGATCCTATTCCTCCAGCTCTCTCCAATGGTTACCATTGGCTGGCTGCTTCCCTCAACTGAAAGCGATAGCTCCTGTGCAGAGGCCTTGTCCACACTGCTCTCTCTCCCCTGTCCCAAGGGCTGGTGGTGATGGAGTGCCATGGAAACGGTTCTGACTCATAGTGACCCTGTATAGGGTTTCCAAGGCTGTAAATCTTTACGGGGGCAGAAAGCCTCTTCTTTCTTCCAGGGAAAGGCTGGTAGTTTCGAACAGCTGACCTTGAGGTTCACAGCCCAACTTGTAACCTCCATGCTACCAGAGCTCCTTAGGGATGGCAGGAGCCAACGTTCACCAATCTCAGATACTACCATAACCCTTCACTATATCCCAGCATCTGTATAACCCACACCTTTAACTCCTCCTCGGGTTATACAATTTTAATGTGACTCTCTTTCCTAAAGTGTCCCTGATCAATACAGAGCCTCAGGCTTAACAAGACCAACCACTGACCCACATGTATCTTCTAAAACCCAAGGATATTTCCTGATTCTTGTTTCACCAATCCTCAGGAAGTGTCAGACTCCTTTGACTATTCTGGGATTTGCTTAGATCCACCCCGTTGGCTTGTCCTTTGTTATCCATTGTTCTCTTTATGTTGACTCATGGCTGCAGAGTCTGTCCAATTCATGGTGACCCTGTGTGTATACAGTAGAATTGCTCCATAGGATTTCCAAGACTATGACCTTTTAGAAGTAGATTGCTTGGACTGTCTTACAAGGCACCATTGAGTGGGTTCAAAGCTCCTTCAGTGCTTAACATCTGAACCACTCAGAGATCACATTCTGTTATTTTTCTTTGCATAACCCAGTGGTTCTTAACTAGGGCTTTGAACCCTCCATTCCCACTTAATTTCATGCTGAAAATCTGTGTTTCTACCACAGACATACTGAGTTAGAGTCTCCATTTCAACAAGGTGCATACATGAAAATTCCCTGGGATCTACGAGTATCCCCTGGGCATCTTGTTTGGATGTAGATTCTAATTCTGTAGATCTAGGGTAGAAATGCATACCCTCCACATTGGGTTGAACAGGAATAACTGTTTCGAAGCTCCATTCTCAACCTTAAAAATGCAAATCATAAAAGGTGAGCTTTTAAACATCCCAATGTCCTGACGTAATTGAATCTGAATTGCTGAGGATACAATTGTAGGACAGGAAAGCAATATATAGTTTATAGATGAGTGAACTAAGAACTGGAAATGCAGTGCTTTCCCAGAGGTCTCATAGTTACTTAATAGAAAGGGAGGACTAAACCCAGGTTTCCTGATTCTCACTTCAGTACCCTTTCCAGCATGAATACTTGTTTCTTCCTCAGCCTAATTTGGTCTTCCTGTTCCTATTGTTGTCATGCAATTCCTCTAGGCCTTCAGACCATCCCATAATAAAGGGTCATGGACACAGGTTGGTATTCAATAAAACTTTGAATCACTGATTGTACACTCTTCAGGGGGCTTAAAGAGATAGAGCAAATTGCTTTTTCAGTGCATGATGGAGAACAATTAATGAACATTTCTCATGCACAGTAGAAAAATAGTAAGACATTTTATCGAAAAGGAGATAGCTAAAATTGGCCTAGATGAAATCAGGTTTTTCAAAATGTCATTCACTATATTTGTCCAAAACTGTCAACAAAATAAAAATTTTATCTGAGTGTCCAGGTGAAAATCTTCTAGTTACATTCATGATATATGTTCATGCAGACAAAACTAAAAACTACATGTTATCTCTCCAATTTCCTTCTTCTTAGACTTCCAAACAATCCTGCGAGCTTCTGGAGATTTAAAAAAAAAGTTTCAAAAACAACACAAAACCAGATGAATGGAAAGTATGAATGTTCATGGGTGTTTCTCCACTCCATTAGTTTTACATTAAAATTCAATTTCCATAGCACAAACCCTCATCACTTCTTATCGGATTGACTTCACCAGCCTCTTAGCTGCTTAAACTTCCTTTTGTCCTTCTACCTTCACTTCATTCTCCACAGAACAATCAGAGGAACCTTCTACAGCTGTGGGCCATAGTTTCTATGTCTGGTGATGATGGAGTAGCTGGTACCAATTTACCCTTCTTCTGAAAACAATTAGAAAACTGGGCAAATATATGGAAATAACTGGTTTCAAATATAAGAATAAGCAGCCTAGGAATGTAATTCCTAAGTATATGATTCCTAAGAAAACAAGAAACAAACGAGGCAAGCTCTACCAGCATCCCAAATTTCTGTCTTGAGGCACTTTCTATACTAAGACTCAGGGAATAGGAAACCCAAACAGAATACAGTAACATCCCTGAGGTGAGAAAACAGAGATTAGTTCGATGCTACTAAGAATTTTCAGGGCAAGGCACCAAAGAGAAGAAAGTTGCGAAGAGGAAAAACTTCCCAAGTGTACAGGTATCCCCTGAGTCTTTGATCATGTAAGATCTATTTATGCAAAGTGTGTTGTTGTGTTGTGATGTGTCGTGGAGTCGGTTCCGACTCATAGCGACCCTGTACAGGGTTTCCCAGGCTGTCAATCTTTATGGGAGCAGAAAGCCTCATCTTTCTCCCACGGAACAGCTGGTTGTTTTGAACTGCTGACTGTGAGGTACGCAGCCCGATTCGTAACCACTACACTAGGGTCCCTTAAACAAGGCAAAGAACAACCATAGGTTGTAAACCCCCGACTACGGCAGGGCTCCATTCCATCAACCACTCCTGTGTCATCTCAGACCAAGTCAAGGACTAGCTGTACTGGGGAAAAGAAACTAACAGGAGAGTGTGAGCTGAACTGGACCAGGAAGAAGCCGGACACAAAAGGCCACGTGTTGTATGCTTTCATTTTTGCAAAAAAAAAATCAATCCTTAGACACAGAAAGTACATTAGTAGTGGACAGGAATGAGAGGGGAGACATTTGGGACCAACAGCTTCTACACAAGTTACTCTTTGCGGTTATGGAAGCAATCTGGAGTTGGTGCTACTTGTAGAACATAGGGATCCAACATAGTGTAGGGTTCAAACTCCTCAGCTGATTCACTTGAACATTATGAACTTTATGTGAGTTATACTTCAGCTTTTTAAAAAATGTGATGTATCTATGCAATGAACGATAAACAGCCATAAAAGGGAATGAATGGTAGATGCTACTACATTGATACAGTGGAGTGGTTATGAGATGGGCTGCTAACCTCACGGTCAGCAGTTTGAAACTGCTAACTTCCAGATGAGGCTTTTTGCTCCTGTAAAATTTTACAACCTCGGAAACCCTATACAGGGCTGCTATCCAACTCCACAACACATTACCACCACTACCACCACACTCCAAAACAACAACAACAACACTACACTGATAACCATGAAAACAGCATTCTATGTGCAAGAACTTGACCGCAAGCAGCCACATATGATTTGATTCCATTTATGTGAGATATCCAGAATAAACCAATATATCTAGATTAGTATGGGAGCATGGAGACTCTGTAGGACAAGCACTGGACTGCTAACGACAAGGTCGGTGACTTAAGCCCACCAGCCACTCCAAGGAGAAAGATGAGGCTTTCTGCTTCCACAAAGAGTTGAAGCCTCGGAAACATTAGACAGGGTTGCTATGAGTTGGAACTGACTCAATGGCACTTAACAACAGTAACAAGAGGGCTTCAAAGAGCTCATGGAAAAGTGGATTTAGAATGGTTTTTTCCCATGAACTTTGTGAAGCCTCCTCTTATTTGTCAGGGTTTGGAATGAAGGAACAACACTGGTGACGGCTAGCAAATGTAGGGTATCTTTATGAAGTGACTAAAACATTCTAAAATTGACTGTGGAGACTACGAGATTTTTCATACATATGAAAACCACTTAATTGTACAATTTAATTTGATGTGTAATATTTGAATGATATCTCAATAAAGCTTTTGAATTTAAAACAAAACAAATCTCCACAAATGGTTCTTATATAACTGGTGAAAAAAAAAGAGAACTGATGGTTTTTAAACAAAAATAAGAAACTGTGGATTGTATAACATGTGTAGAGTTAAATGTATGATAACACTGGTACAAAGAACGGAAGCTTTGCAAGTACACTCACGCTTGCTGTTGTCCTCTGGTGCTGGCAAGTCAGCGCTAGACTCAGAGTGACCCCATGAACACCTGGGTGGGTCCACAGGGTTTTCACTGGCTGGGTTTTGAAAGGAAATCATCAGCTCTTTCTTCCTAGCCTGTCTTAGTATGGTGTTATTGTTATTGTTGTTGTTAGGTGGTGTCCAGTCATCTCTGACTCATAGTGGTCTTACGCACAACAGACTGAAGCAATGCGCCATCCTGCGCCAGCCTCACAATCGGTACTACGCTGGAGGCCATTGTTGCTGCCACTGTATCAGTCCTTCTCATTGGGGGTCTTCCTCTTTTTCACTGACCCTCCACTTTACCAAGCATGATGTCCTTCTCCAGGGACTGGTCCTTCCTGATATTATATCCAAAATATGAGAGACAAAGTCTTGCCATCCTGACTTCTAAAGAGCATTCTGGTTGGTTTTTTTCCAAGACAGATCTGTTTGTTCTTCTGACAGTCTATGGTACTTATACTATTCTCCTCCAACACCGTAACTCACATGCATCAACTCTCTCTTGTACTGTCATCCTTATTCACTGTCCATCTTTCACGTGCATATGAGGCTATTGAAAATGCCATGGCTTGGGTCAGATGCACTTTAGTCCTTAAATGGACATCTTTGCTCTTGAAGACTTGAAAGAGGTCTTGTGCAGCATATTTGTCTAATACAAAATGTGGTTTGAGTTTTTGACTGCTGCTTTCATGAGTGTTGATGGTGGAGCCAAGCAAAATGAAGTCTTCTTTTGGACTGAAACATGCTCACCTTCGTAGCAGGTGGCAAGCCTCTATGAACAGCCATGGTGGCTGTGTAAGAAATGCATTACCCAGGAACCCAAACTGAATGTCCCACCATGAGAGGGAGTATTTTTTCACTGTACCATACTGATGTAAAGCTCATATACGATATGCAGGTAAGTTAAAAATCATTGTCATAAAATGATAGACACCTTTATTAAATGAAAATATCATGCTGTGAACCTGGTGTTTCTTGACATAGCCTCTGTTTAGACCTTCCTGAAGGTACTGCTTCCATCTCTCTAACCCTCCCCTGAAGAATTTTGCACTCTTCGGTTTACACCACATCAAAAGAGCAACTTTGACATCCTCAAAAGATTCAAATAGTGTTTCTTCTCATTGTTCTTTGAGTATTGTGAACAGAAAGAAGTCTCAAGGATCAAGGTCTGAGCTTGTAGGGTGGATGGATGGGGTGAGATTTCCAAATGAAATTCTCATAGGAAATCATGTACCACTCTTGAAGAGTGAGCAAGTTCATTGTCATGATAGAAAAACAATACTTCTGTGAAATGTTCCTGTACTGTTTCTCACCAATAAATGTTTCAATTTCCTTACAACATCTTTATAATAAGTCCCTGGTATCATCTTGAATTCTTTGAGAAAACCTGTCAAGATATCTGCTTTGGAATCTCCCCCTACAATATCACCATAATCTTAGGAGTTGATCTGTCTGCCTGGCATTGAACTGACCCAGTAGATCCTGTTCTGTAAGGAACCCAAAGGAGACTAAGATAAGAATATTACTGAGAGAACTAGACGTCAGAAATCCACTGAGCTCACAGACATGTTTAAACATGTCTTATTTGGGATAAACTGATGCATTTATGAGTTCATACCTAAGTAGCAATACTTTTTGACTTCCCTTTGCTTGTAAAGTATCTTGCTCTTGTTTGAAGACAGCAGTGACACATGCTCTGACCATAACATCCAGGCAGTTTTGTCATCCTGCTATAAAACAAGCCATCTCAGCAACATGAGTGGGGCTTTCACTATCCTCAAGGAATAGGAGAAAAGAATTGATCATGTCCATTGAACTCCAAGATCCCTGCACATTGAACCTCCTCTATCCAGAGACAAAAAACTGCGACACCTGAAAGGCAGTAGAGGCATGACACAATTATCCAAGGACAATTTTTTTTTGTTTTCCTCTACGTTTATTGCAAGTGCTACAAAATGAACAACATTCACAACAACAATATCCCTTTGTAACACTACGGCATCATCTAAGTTTACCAAGGACCAAATAGACTGAAACCCCTGTGGATTCCAGCAGCAGAACCAAGAGCCAGAGCATCAGACTTGACTGTACTTAATTGGAAGAAGTGTATTTGCTGAACCATGGAGCCAGAACTGAGTATCTTTGGGCTGAGGTTTATGGCAGAAAGGCAAGCCCCTTGGACACGTATCAGTAACACTGAAGGAGCTTTGTAACATTGAGCAGGGCAGAGGTCATAGCAAGGGGCTGTGGGCCAGAAAGAGGCCCGTCTAAGGGCATAGCTGGGGAGAGGTGGTCCTGATCAAATAACCTTATATTGAACATTTCTAACCCTGAGTCTGTAACCTGTTAACTTTCCTAATAAACCCATAACCATGAGTACATTAGTCTACGAGTTCCATGTGACCATTGCAATGAATTATCACACCCACCTGAGAAAAAGAGAGGAATGTAGGAGGGGCGGTTGGTGTCAGAACTAGTAAGGAAAGTTGGAAGGTGGAGGCAAAGACCATTCAGAAGAGTCCAATCACTAACTGAGTGTCCTATTATACACTACCCAGAGGCACTTTCAAATCTCTGGCTGTAGACATTCTATGTTTTTGCTGACCCTTGGAGTTGAACTTTACCACCTGTCCACCAACTTGGCCTTTTGGATCACTGAGCCAGGATGGTGAAACTTGGTCTCTCATACTTTGGACATGTTGTCAGGAGGGACTAGTCCCTGGAGAAGAACATCATGTTTGGTAGAGTGGAGGGTCAGCAAAGGAGAGGAAGACCCCCAATGAGATGGCCTGGCATAGTGACAGCAGCAATGGGCTCAAGTGTCACAACCATTGTGAGGATGGTGCAGGACAGGACATGTGGTCACTATGAGTCGGAACCCTCTCAAAGGCACTGAGCAACAACAGACCCAGGCTCTGTGCTCAGACCCACTAAACCCTGTTGTTTCTCCACTACATCAGTACTTGCTGATTGACTGAAAGGCAGTGTATTTGTATCATAATAAAGCCATAGCCAGCCCAATTCAGAATGAATTACTTTGCTAATCAGGAATTTTCATTTCTATTTCAGTGCTCACTCAGCTTTTATACTGGGGGTCATTCTTCTGAAATTAGGCCCTGTGCCAAAGTCTTTGGAAGAAACCTATGTTAATCAGCACAGGTCTGAGAGCTGGAGCTTAGGGTGGATAGCTTAGGGTGGATAGCTTTGCCTCTGTTTTCAACTCTTCCATGACTTACCATAATTGTTGTTGTTAAGTGTCAAGGAGTCAATTCTGACCCAAAGCAACCCTGTATAGGGTTTCCAAGGAGCAGCTGGTGAGCTTGAACCACTGACCTTGCAGTTCAAACCATCTTTGCAGTCCAGCACATTAACTCATAGCACCACACCAAAACTCCACCCATTGAGTTATAATCAAAACTAAAGTTGTTTCCATGTTCCAAGCTGCTCAGATCCTCCTAGTCTTTCCCCCTTCTCTGCTCCTCCATCAGCACACCCAGTCAAAGTGATCTTCTAATAGTTGCTAGAACAAGGCTTTGCATGACTCATGGTCTTTGTTCTTACTGTTTTTCAAAGCCCTTTTCTCTTGGTTAAGTTCCTGGGTGGCACAAATGGTTAACATGCTTGGCTGCCTACTGAAAGGCTGGAGCTTCAAGTCCACCCAGAGACACCTTGGAGAAAAGGTCTGGAGCTCTAGATCTGAAAGCTCAACTATTAAAAGCCCTATGAAGCACAGTCGTACTCTGACACACGTGGAGTCTCCATGAGTTGGGATTAACTTCTTGGCAAAGGGTAGTTATGTGGTTTCTTTGTTTCTATAGCACACAGCAGTTATTTGGGCATCACTCTTGATCTCAATGTCCCTTTTTTATTGTGTGGCTTCTTTTTTCCTTCCAGAAGAATACATATTTTCTCTTAATGAAGTGATAACACAGTTCAAGCACCATAGCAAGTACCCGTAGTCATCTCTTGCCTTCATGAGTTGACCACCTTCCAGAGGAAAATGTGTACAAGACCTGGACACACAGAACTAGAAAGCAAGAAGGAAGACTGTACTGAAGACCATGACAAAGTTCAATGGGATCACTTGGTGTTAAGTGTCGTAAAATCGGTTCTAACTCAGAGCGAAGCTGCATAGGGTTTCTGAGGCATCTAAATCTTCAGAGGAGCAAAATCCCTCATGTTTCTCCTGCAAAGCTGCCTGAGAACTCAAACTGTGGACCTTGTGGCTCACAGTCCAGTGCTTATCTTATGGAGCCTATGGGATCAGAGGAGATATTAATTCTGCCTTGTAGGTTGAAATTAGACACAGTCAGTAAAAGAGTAGTTAGAAATTGGTTTCTAATCTCACCATCAGCAGATCGAAACTACCAGCTGCTCCATGAGAGAAAGATGAGGCTTTCTGCTCCCGTAAAGATTTACAGCCTGGGAAACCCTGTGCAGGGTCGCTATGGGTCGGAACCGACTCCACGGCACATAGCAACAACAACAACAAGCAAAAGACAAGTTGATAGAATTCTTCTATATCATCCTCACTGGCTTTAGTGGTTGGTGCATAAATTTGAATAACAGTGGTATTAACTGGCCTTTCCTGTAGATGGATAGATATTATCCTATCACAGACAGTGTTGTACCTCATGACTGATCTGGATATGTTCTTTTTGACAATGATTGCAATACCATTCCTCTTCAATTTGTCATTCCTGGCATATAGTCCAACCATGTGGTTGTCAGATTGAAAATGGCCAATACCAGTCCATTTCTGCTGACTAGTGTCTAGGATGGCGATCTTTATGTGTTCCATTTCATTTTTGACAATTTCCAATTTTCCTCAATTCATTCTTAGTACACTGGGCATTCCATCTTCCAGTTATTAATGGACAGTTACAGCTGTTTCTCCTCTTTTTGTGTTGTGCTCCGTCAGAAACTGAGGATCCTGAGAACTTACTCCATTTCAGTCATCATGGTCAGCTCTACTTTGATCTGGTAGCTCTTAACCTTGTTGTATTGTGAATGGCTTCCAACTTGAAGAGCACATCTTCTGGTACTGTGTCTGATAATGTGCTATTCATACTATTTCCATCCTCTGGTATCATACCTGGCAATCTTCGGCTCCTACTCAGAGGTCTTAGTGGCTAGTCTTTCAGAAGTCGTCGGCCTTGCCTTCTTCCTGCTCTGTTTTAGTCTGGCAGGTCCACAGAGGCCTTTCCACTATGGATGACTCTGTTGGTATTAAAATATTAGTGGTATAGCTTTCATATCACACAATCCACCACAGTATGACAAATCTACAGATGTATGGTGGCCTATTTAGGGTAGTGTTGATAAAAATATAAAATACTTTTTCCTTAAAGCAGGTTCTCAGAATGGGTCCCGAGAGCAACAGTAGCAACATTACTAGGGAACTTGTTAGAAATTCAAATTCTCAGCCCACTTAGACCCACTGAATCAGAAACTCTGAGATGGTGCCCAAAATTCTGTGTTCTAACCAACATTCTGGGTGATTCTGGTGCATTTTCAAGTTTGAAAACCACTCTTTTAAAGCATATTTCAACCTCTCTTACAGTTACAGTTAACAGTGTGACTTCAGTTGTGGCGAGTGAGTTGAAAGAGGAAATCCAATTGGGAGAAGTTATAGGACAGCTTTGCTTCTTCTTTCCTGATAAAAGGTTCAGATGAGACTGTACGGGTGGGCGGTTCTCCTTCCTGGTTCCTGGAATTCTGAGACCTGGAATTGTAGCGTTGATACAGCACTGTGATGAAGAGACTAAATGCATGAATACTGAAATATCAAACATGAGAAAGATGATAGGGTAGGTAGATAAAATAATCTGGGTTCTTGATATTTTTGTTTTTAGTCCTCATCTACTTTTCATCATTCTTTGTCTACTTTTACTTAGATGAATTAGTCATCCAATGACTCAGTAATTTAGTTCTGTGTTATTCAGATACAGGCATGAAGTAGCTGGTTTATACACTTTCATGAGTGTATTTGCAATTAGAATGATTGGTGGTGGTGGTGGATGTGTGTTGTCGATTGGTGTCTGAGTCACGGTAACCCTGTGCAGGGTTTCTGAAACTACACATCTTAACAGGAGCAGAAAGCCTCTTCTTTCTCCCTTGAGGTGGCTGGTAAACTCGTACTGCTTACCTTGCAGTTAGCAGTCCAACACGATAACCACCACCAGTAATAGTAGTAGTTCTTGTTATGTGTCATTGAGTTGATTCCAGGGTCATTGCAATCCTATATAGGGTTTCCAAGGAGCAGCTGGTGGATTTGAACTGCCAACCTTGTGGTTCACAGTCCAGTACTGATCCTACAGTGCCACAGCAGGAGATCATTAAAAGTGAAATGCACAAAAACAGAAAATGAAAAATGCTAAAGAGGGTATTGAGAGTTTAGGACCCTCCTGTTGCTAGTGGTACTGAACAATGGTGTAGGCACTGTGGGAAATGGTATGGCACTCTCAGAAGGTTGAAAATATCAGTACTGTATAACGCAATGATTTCTCTCCTTGGCATATATCCTCAAGAAATAAAATCTGTGATGTGAATAGATATATGCACACCCATCTTTCAAATAGTAAAAAGATGGAGGCAGACTAGATGTCCATCAATAGAGGAAGGGTTGAACAAACGTTGGTACATACACACAATGGATCATTATGCAACAATAAATTATGCAACACTTAAGAATAACAAGGAATCTGAATAACACTTCATAACATGAAGGAACCTGGAGGACATTATGCTGAATGAAATTGTGGAGTCAGTCTTGACTCATAGCAACCCTGTAGGGTTGAGGAGCAGTTAGTGGGTTTGAACTGTCAACCTTGAATGAAATTAGTTGGTCACAAAGGGACAGATATTATATGTAAAAAGTCAAGAAAGGGTTTCCATTCTGTAATAAGCATCCCATCATGATTCCCAGGGGTGAGAGGGAAGGAAGAATGTCTACATGTGCTGACTTGGAGGGGCGGAAGGCAGTGAAGGGAGCTAAAAAGAAAAAGAAAGGAAGAAAAGAAATGAAATTGCTTTCTCTCTCTCTTTTCATGTACTGGAATGAATACAATGCATATTTATTTTGTTATTAGGATAAACCACTGGAAACTTTCTCAAGAAAGAAAAACGGGAAAGGAAAGAAGGGGTGGGAGGGAATAAGAAGAGAGACAAGGAAAAAATGTCTTCCAGCTTTCTACTTTTTAGAGAAGGATGGCTTGGGGGTCCCTGGGTGATACAAATGGTTAACATGCTCAGCCATTAACCAAAAGATTGGAGGTTCAAGTCAATGCAGGGGTGTTTCACAAGAAAAGCCTTATAATTAATAATAATAAAAAAAGAATGATTGTTATGTTCTGGGCTGAAAACCTACAATAACCCTATAAGCACACAGATAGGTAAACTCACCTTTAGCCAGTTACTTTTGAAAAATAGGCCAGCATTAAATACAGCTCACCCCAGTGGTGGTTAGTGTTGTCTGATTTTGGATAATTATTTTGTCACACACAAGTCTAGAAGTTGCTGTGAAGATATTTCATTGATTGATATTTATAATCATTCAGTAAAGAACCATTACCCTCAATAATTTGTGTGATTAAATTATTTGAAAAACTTAAAAGCAAAAACTAAGGTTTTGACTTGCAGCATGATGATAAACTACCCAGATTTACATCAGAGACATAAGAATTTGAAGGACACAGATATGAATTACAAATCTGGAATCCAGAGCTTCAAGGGAAAGGATAAAGAAGTGGATGAGATGTCAACAACAAGAAGAAACTTAACGAAGACAGCAAATAAGGAGACAAATGGAGTACTGAATTGGCCCGCCACAACACAGATATTCTGAATTTTTTGCAAGTAGTGTTCCAATCAGAGCTGTTGTTGTTGTTGTCAGGGGCCATCGAGTCAGAACCGACTCATAGCGACCCCATGCACAGCTGAATGAAACAATGTTCGATCCTGGGCCAACCTCACTACCGCTGCCTCACTTGAGTCCATCAATGATGCCACCTGGCCAATCCATCTCATTGGGGGTCTTCCTCTTTTATTCTGACCCTCCATCTTACCCAGCATAGCATCCTTCTCCAGCAACTATTCCCTCTTGACAACATGTCCAACGTATGAGAGATGCAGTTTAGCCATCTTGGCCTCCAAGGAGCACTCTGGCTGCATTTCTGCCAAAACATCTATTGGTTCTTTTGGCAGTCCATGGCACTTTCTGTATTCTCCTCCAACACCACAACATCCTCCCAGTGACCAGAAGTGTGGCCAATCTTCTCTCTCATGCGGTATGGTCAAGAACAGCCCACCCTATGCCTCCACTATTCCCAATAAGGCCAGAGACATGCAGTCATGAATTGAGTTCAGAGTTCTCAGCAGCCCTGCATTTGGAGTCACGTGCTGTCAGCCTCCTTGGGCCAGAAGAATACACACACAGTACCAGACAGGAACCCCCACATCCAGCTTCCTCCTAGGCCAGCAGAAACTCCATCTTGGATCAGGTGCACCATCCCAAGTTGTCCCCAAGATTACCAGGAACTCTTCGTTGGATTAGCTGCTCCCCTCTACCCTTCACAGTTTCATCAACCAGCAGGGCATGCCAAAGCATATTGTATACCCTGCCCCTCACCTTGGCAGGCAGGTACAGCAAGTGGGTGTCCCCCAGTTTTCTGCTTTCTCTATTTTTCTATTCTTTCTCTTCCTTTTTTTCCCCATTTTTTTCTTCTTTTCTTTATTCTTTTCTCTTATGCTCATTTTTTTCTGTATCTTATTTTTATGTTTTCAATTTTTTTTCTGCTTCTTAGATTCAAAAGAGGATGTGGAACTAGGGATACCATTGCTGATGTCCGATGGATCTTGACTGAAAGCAGAGACTACCTGGAAGATGTTTCCTTGCTCCTTGTTGTTATTGTCAGGTGCCATCGAGTAGGAACCGACTCATAGCGACCCCATCCATGCACAGCAGAACGAAATAATGTCCGATCCTTGTTCCTTATTTACTATCAAAAAAGGCATTCAACTGTGTGGATCATAACAAACTATGGATAGCATTGCAAAGAATAGGTGTTCCAGAACCCTTCATTGTGCTCATGAGCAGTCTGTACATAGAGCAGGAGGAATTCATTCCAACAGAACAAGGATATATTGAGTGATATAAAATCAGGAAATGTGTGCACCAAGATTGTATCCTTTCACCATATTTATCCACTTTGTGGTGGTGGTGGTGGTGGTGGTGGTGGTGTGCCATGGAGTCAGTTCCAACTCATAGGGCTTCCAAGGTTGTGAATCTTTCCAAGGAGACCCTGCAAAGAGCTTCCAAGGTTATAAATATTTATGAGAGCAGAACGCTTCATTTTTCTGCCACAGAACAGCAGGTAGTTTCAAACTGCTGACCTTGAGGTTAGCAGCTCGATTCGTAACCACTAAGCTACCAGAGCTCCTATCTGATCTGAATGCTAACCAAATAATCCTAGAACATGAATTATATAAAGAAGAACATAGCATCAAGATTAGAGGAAGACTCATTAACCACCTGCAATATGCAAATGACACACCCTTATTTGCTGGAAGTAAAGAGAAATTAAAACACTTACTGTAATAAATAATGAATATCAAAGACTTCAGCCTTCAATGTGGATTGCAACTAAATGTAAACAAAGCTAAAATCCTCACAACTAGACCAATAGATAAATCCCATCATGATAAATGGATAAAAGATTGAAGTTGTCCAAGACTACATTTTGCTTGGATCCACAATCAGCACTCATGGAAGCAGTAGTCAAGTATAAGCATGCACCTTGAACAAATCTACATCAAAGGAACAATGATCAAAAAGGAGAGGACCACAGGCTGCTTGTTGTTGTTAAGTGCTGGACAGTCAGTTCAAACTCATAGTGACCCTTATAGGGTTTCTGAGGCTTTTATATTTTTTTCAAGACCAGAAAGTCTCATCTTTCTCCTACAGGACAGCTGGTGGGCTTGAACCACCAATATCGGATTCACAGTGCAGTGCTTATCCTATTGAGCTACTTACTATACCCATCATGCTGTCTGTTTATTCCCTGACTTAAATCTCTAGCAGTCGGTGTTGCAACACCACATACAAAAACTTACTCTCACTCTCCTGCATTCAACACTCCAAACTCTATACTTGGGGTCTAGACTAAAGAATGTCTCTCCCTGAAACTCAGACACACCACATTGGGTTAGTCTAGCCCAGAGATGAGCAGACTGGCATTTCAAAGGATGGTTCTCTGCAACAAGATTAATGAAGAGTGTCTACCCACTGAATGCTCACCCAACCAAGGGATGTAAGACGCTTGATCAGAGAAGGAAATAATTACCAGTGTTTATTTCGGAACTGTCTCTGTGGAGGTTATGATAGAAATGTTGTTTAAAGGTTCAGAACTTAGCAGGCTCTATGCAGTTGGAAGAGGAGCAGTATGTTTATTAACTGAGGAACATCTCACTTAGGAATATTGGAAGGCAGCCGGCTATCCACAGGATCTTCAAGGCTTGCCTTTTTTTTTTGGAAAAATAATTGAAATTTCAAAAAGAATGCATGTGCTAATTGTGTTTATCTCTCCAAGCTGCTGTGAATCTCCTGTCTCTATCATCTTGCTAAACTCAGCACATGAAGTCAGGGTGCCCATATTGGACTAGAACCCAAATAAGATTGGATAATTCTAATTTAAGCAAAGCTGCTTACATTTGTCTACAGCAGGAGTCCCTAAAATCTCCACTCTCCATGACATATATATTCTGTGCAGAATTTCTCAAAATCATGTGACCAAAAAACCGTTGTGTGTGTGTACTTTATTGTTGTTGTTGTTGGGTTTTTCTTTGTTTGTTTTTTAGTGAGGAACCTCATAAAACTAGTGTGCCACAAATGCATACGATGGGATATTTAGAAATTAGGTCTTAAACTTCAAAAGAAAACACCTAGTCCTCATTGAACTGTGAGACAAAAGACATTTGTTGTTGTTAAGTGCCATCGAGTCAGTTCTGATCCATAGTGACCCTGTATAGGGATTCCAAGGAGTGGCTGGTGGGTTTGAACTGCTGAGCTTGTGTTTCAAATTGACCTGATGATGTAGCACATTATCCCACAGTACCACATGACTGTTTTATATGGAAAATGGTGTCTGCCATTCAAACTAGTGCTCCCTCAGAAAGCATGATGTTGCTAAGCACTAATGGCTACATGCTTGAGTACAATAAGTATAACTGAGAAACCTTTGTAGATCATCATTGAACGAATCAAGCAGATTCTACTGTACATTGTTACATACCCAACCCAATCCATTCCACTGCCATTGAGACGATTACAACTCATACCTACGTAGGATTTCTGAGTCTGTGAATCTTTATGGGAGCAGACAACTTCATCTTTCTCTCACTGAAAGGCTGGTAGATTTGAACCACCAACCTTGCAGTTAGAAGCCCAATGCCTTGCCCACAGCACCACTAGGCAAATTTAAAATACATGTCTCTATAGTCTGGTTCCTGGAGTCTTGCTGCAGTGCTGTAGGAGGAGCACTAGCCTGCTAACTGCAAGGTCAGTGGTTCAAACCCACCAACTCCTCCTTGGAAACTCTATACAGGGTTGCTGTGAGTTGAAACCAATTTGATGGCACTAAACAACAACAACACCCTCTGGTTATGGTCCTTTTTAAAAAACAATTTTTTTGCTACCAGCACTATTTTATTTATATATTTAGCCCTCCCCTTCATCCAAGTTGTATGTCTGCTCTCTAGTCAGTAATTTACCCTCCTTTTCCCTCCTGTGCAATGTTGTTGTTAAGTGCCACTGAGTTGGTTCTGACCCATAGCGACCCTGTGTAGGGTTTCCGAGGAGCAGCTGGTGAGCTTGAACCACCAACCTTGCAGTTCAAATGGCTTTTTAGTCGAACGTATTAACACACAGCACCACACCAGGACTCCCACCCTTAGTTACCATAAAAAATGTTTAATTAACTGTGAAAACCTTTTTCTGACTCTTTATAATCGTGCTCTAATACAATACTTGTCCTTTTGTGACTGATTTATGGCACTCAGAATAATGTCCTCCAGGTTCATCCATGATACTCAGTCTTTGGCAGATTCATCATTATTCTTTGGCATTGCATAGTATTCCATTGAGTCTATTTGTTGTTTTTGTTGTTAGGTGTGATCGAGTCAGTACCAACTCATAGCGACCCTATGCACAGCAGAACAAAACACTGCTCGGTCCTGAGCCAACCCCACAATTGTTGCCACGCTTGAGCCCATTGATGCTGCCACCCCGCCACTCCTTCTTGCTGAGGGTCTTCCTCTTTTTCTCTGACCCTCCATCGTACCAAACATGATATCCTTTCTCCAGTGACTGGTCCCTCCTGATAATATGTCCGAAGTACGAGAGACAAAGTTTGGCCGTCCAGGCCTCCAAGGAGCACTCTGGCTGCACTTCTTCCGACACAGATCTGTGGGTTCTTTTGGCAGACCATGGCACTTTCAATATTCTCCAACACAATAACTCAAAAGCATCAATTCTTTTATGGGCTTCCTTATTCACTGTCCAGCTTTCGCATGCATATGAGGTTATTGAAAATACCATGGCTTGGGTCAGGCACCGCCTTAGTCCTCAAGCTGACATCTTTGCTCTTCAACACTTTAAAATATAAATATTTTATATTGAGTGTCTTTATCATACTTTATTTATCCATTCCTCCATTGATGGACATGTAGGTTGTTTCCATGCTTTTCCATGTTTTTGCTATTGTGAATAGTTCTGTGATGAACATGATTGTGCATATATATCAATTTTTATCACAGATCTTATTTTCCTAGTATACATGTCAAACATTGGGATTGCTGGATAATATGGTCTTAATCACCAAGAGCCCCTCACTAGGACTGGTGCAGGATAATGTGCTGGACCGCAAGATCAGTTTGAACCACAAGGTTGGCAGTTCAAACTCACCAGCTGCTCCTAAGATGCCCCTCAAGCATTTGGCCAGGGATAGCCCAGGAAATGTCTTGGTCTTAATGTCTGGGTCTCTTTGTTCATGTTCACCTCCTAGTTGCAAGCCACTTTCATATTTCATTCATCATTTCATGAAATTCCATGTTTCTCAATGATCCATTGAGATCCATTTGAATCAAAGCTCTTGTTGTACTTAAAAGGTATTCTCAGTCTTTACCTAAGTAGAGATCTAATAGTATCTTGGGGAGGGTGGATTTTAGAGGTACTAATGTGATGGGCTGCAAGGTCAGTTTGAACCACAAGGTCAGAGGTTCAAGCTCAACAGCTGCTCCTTGGAAACTGTATACGAGGTCACTATGAGTCAGAGACAACTCAACGACACTTAACCAAAACAACTACAATGTCTATGATATCTATCTTTATGAGTTCCATTAAATTTTTATGATCTTCTATTTTACTAGGTCCATACTTCATACATTCCATGTTCTGATTGTTAATGGATGTTTTCAGCTGCTTCTTCTCATTTTGATTTGTGTCCCATCAGTAAATGATGGTCCGAAAAGCATTGCACCATTCATGTCAGTAAGGTCAACTCTTCTATGAGGAGGCAGGTCTTTCTCAGAGGTGTTTTGAGTGACTTCTAGCCTAAGGGGCTCATCTTCTGGCACTGTATCAGAAGATGTTCCACTGCTATTCATTACTTTTTCAGGGGCTAATCCCTCTGCAGAGGATCCTCTTTTCCTTCTTCCTGGTATTTTATTAGTCTGGAAGCTCTGCTGAAACCTGTCTTGCCATAATCTGAAACACCACAGGCATGGCTCCCAGCACCCCAGCAATGCACAATCCACCACAGAACAACAGACAGATGAGTGGTGGGTGTTGAATTTTGTCAAGTAGTTTTTCTGTATTTACTCAGATGATATTGTGGGGTTTGTCCTTTTTTGTATTGACCTGGTGGTGGTGGTAGTTGTGTGCTTGGGAGTCAGTTCTGACTCATAACGATTCTGTTTTTGAGGTGATACGTCTTTACAGGAGCAGAAAGCCTCATCTTTCTGCTGAGCAGCTGGTAGATTTGCACTTCTAACCTTGGGGTTAGCATCCTAGCTCATAAGCTACTACGCTATGTTGTTAAATCACCATTGAGTCAGTTCCAACCCATAGTGGTCCTGTATAGGGTTTCCGAGAGGCAGCTGGTGAGCCTGAGCCTCTACAAGAGGATGTTAAATTGTCACTGACTCTGCCTGAGGCTTTCAGCAGGGTCAAATGTCATAAAACAGGACAATGGCTTCCAACTGTCCCTTATCCTTAGCAGGGTATGTTGAGAGTTTGGAAAACAGTTCAGCAACACACACTGATTCCAGGCTCAAAAGAAGAGAAAGTGGGTGGTAGAAGAGTTCTTTGGACAGAGCTGCAGGGTGTTATATAACAATTCGGGTTGTATAGCACCCTAGGGTAGCGCTCTAGGATACACGCTGGACTGCTAACTAAAATATCAGCAGTTCAAACCCACCAACTGCTCCTTGGAAACTCTATGCAGAGTCATTGTAAGTTGGAACTGATTCCACAGCACTAACAACATACTACCCCTTATCACGTGGCAAATGAGCATTTCTGATGAGATGGTCTTGTGTAGAAATAATGCCAGCGATCACATGATACAATTATGCAAGAAAAGAGACTTCATTATTGCAAAATTAGTTGTATAACAATATAAGTGGTGAATATATGTGTCTTAAAAAAGAAATACACAGGAATCAAATTGACTACATCTGTGGGAATAAACAACAGAGTTCAATATCAGTCCAAAGAAAACCAGGACTGTGGGACAGACCATTAATTGTTTATGTGCAAGTTCAGGCTGAAGCTAAAGAACATTAAAACAAGTACACAAGAGACAAAATATGAACTGATGTATGTGTCATCTGAATTTAGAAACTATCTCAAGAACAGATTTGACCCATTGAATACTAAAGACCAAAACCAGAGGAGTGTGGGATGATATCAAGAATATAATACATGAAGAAAGCAAAAGATCATTTAAAAGACAAGAAAGAAATAAAACAGCAAAGTGGATGTCGGAAGAGACTACGAAGGTTGCTCTTCAATGTTGTTGTTGTTGTTATTGTTAGGTGTGATTCAGTCAATACTGACTCATAGGACCCTAGGCACAACAGAACGAAACACGGTCCGGTTCTGGGCCAACCTCACAATTGTTGCCATGCTTGAGCCCATTGATACTGCCATTTTGCCAATCCATCTTGCTGGGGGTCTTCTTCTTTTTCTCTGATCTTCCACCTTACCAAACATGATATCCTTCTCCAGTGACTGGTCCCTCCTGATAACATGTCTGAAGTATGAGAGACAAAATTTTGCCATCCTGGCTTCCAAGGAGCACTCTGGCTATACTTTGTCCAACACAGATCTGTTTGTTCTTTTGGCATCCCATAGTATTTTCAATATTCTCCTCCAACACCATAACTTAAATGCATCAATTCTTCTATGGTCTTCCTTCTTCACTGTCCAGCTTTTGGAGTCTTATGAGGTTTTTGAAAATGCCAAGGCTTGGGGCAGGTGCACGTTAGTCCTCAAGCTGACATCTTTGCTCTTCAACACTTT
>NW_006408619.1:2190457-2192376 GCF_000296735.1 Chrysochloris asiatica | reverse complement strand
CCAATCAGTCCTTTTTTAGTACATGGAGCCGAAAGCAGAGCATACCAAAAAGCATGTTTACTTGTGCTTATTGACTATGCAAAGGTTTTCAACTTTGTGACTCATGACAAACTATGGATAACGTTACAAAGAATAGGACTTCTAGAGCATTTAAATGTACACATGAGAGCAAGAGGCAGGCATTCTAACAGAACAAGGGGATACTAATGGTGTACAATCAAGAAAGGTGTATGCAGGGTTGTCCACTTTTTCCATGCGTACTCAATCTATATGCTGACCAAATAGAGAAATTGGATTATATGAAGAAGAATGTGACATCAGGATTGGAGGAAGATTCATGAACAACCTACAATAATAGGCAGACAACACAA
Organism: Chrysochloris asiatica; assembly: GCF_000296735.1. Lineage (NCBI taxonomy): Eukaryota > Metazoa > Chordata > Mammalia > Afrosoricida > Chrysochloridae > Chrysochloris > Chrysochloris asiatica. The sequence goes on along the minus strand of NW_006408619.1, from coordinate 2,192,005 downwards.
CCTTGCTTGCTGAAAACTAAGAAGACTTAAAATACTTCCTGATGAAGATCCAAGACTACAGCCTTCAGTATGGATTGCACCTCAATGCAAAGAAAACAAAAAATCCTCACCACTAGACCAATAGATAACATCATGATAAACAAAGAAAAGATTGAAGCTGCCAAAGCCTTCATTTTGTTTGGATCCACTATCAACATTCATGCAAGCAGCAGCCAAGAAATCAAATGACGTATTGCATTAGGCAAATCATCTGCACAAGACATCTTGAAAATGTTAAGAGAAAAGTTATCAGTCTGAGGACTAAGGTGTACAGGATTCAGGTATCGGTATTTTCTATAGATTCATATGCATGTGAAAGTTACACAGTGAATAAGGATGACCATAGAAGAATTGATGCATTTGAGTTGTGGTGTTGGAGAATTATATTGAAAACATCATGGACTCTCAGAAGAACAAACAAATGTGTGTTGGAAGAAGTATAGGCCAGAATGCTCCTTAGAAGCCAGGATGGGGAGACTTTGTCTGTTATACTTCAGACATGTTATCAGAAGGGACAGTCCCTGGAGACAGACATCATGCGTGGTAAAGTGGAGGGTCAGTGAAGAAGAGGAAAACCTCCAACGAGATGGATTGCCATGGTGGCAGCAACAATGAGCTCAAATAAAACAACTATTGGGAGGATGGTATGGCACTGGGCAGTGTTTTGTTCTATTGTACATGGGGCTACTGTGTGTCAGTACTGACTGGACTCAACTGCACCTAAAAGCAACAACTATTGGGTACAGTGTTCCATTTGGAGAAAAGAAAATATCTTAAAGCTGACCATGACAATGGTGATTCATGTGCTACTCTGTAAATACTTGTATATGGGCAAGTTTCATGGTATGCAAATTTTGTAAATCATGCTGTTATTATTATCCTTGTTTAAAAGATAGTATAAAGGATGTCTGGAGCGTGGTAGTTCAATAGGATTAGCAGTGAAGTTTGAGTCACAAGGTTAAGCCAACAGCTACTCTTCAGAAGAAGAGTACTGACTCGCAGCCTGGAAAATCCTGCACAGGATCTCTATTAGTCAGAACAGACTCGAAGACACTTAGCAACAACAAAGGATATCATTTTGTTTTTACATGCCATCGAGTCGGTACTGACTCATAGTGACCCTATGCACAGCAGAACGAACCACTGCCCGATCCTGGGCCAACCTCACTATCATTGCCACGCTTGAGCCTATTGATGATGCCACTTTGCCAACCCATCTCTCTGGGGTTCTTCCTCTTTTTCTCTGACCCTCCACCTTACCAAACATGATATCCTTCTCCAGTGACTGGTCCCTCCTGACAATGTGACCAAATTATGAGAGACAAAGGTTGGCCATCTTGGCCTCCAAGGAGCACTCTGGCTGCACTTCTTCCAACACAGATCTGTTTGTTCCATGGCACTTTCAATACTCTCCTCCAACACCATAACTCAAAAGCATCATCATTTGATTTCTTGACTTCTGTTTCCACGAGTGTTGATAGTTGATCCAAGAAGAACGAAGTCTTTGAA
>NW_006408619.1:2174764-2189532 GCF_000296735.1 Chrysochloris asiatica | reverse complement strand
ACATATTGTCAAGAGGGAACAGTTGCTGGAGAAGGATGTCATGCTGGGTAAGATGGAGGGTCAGAGAAAAAGAGGAAGACCCCTCCAAAGAGACAGATTGGCCAGGTGGCAGCACCGATGGACTCAAGTGTGGCAACAATAGTGAGGTTGGCCCAGGATTGGACATTGTTTCATTCTGGTGTGCATAAGGTTGCTATGAGTCGGAGCCGACTCGATGGCACCTAACAACAACAGGAGTCATATCTGACTGGACAGCATACAGTAGCAGCGGAGAAGTTTTCCCTGAGAAATAAGCATGCCTAGGTGGCTGTGAACCCCTGGCCCACACTGCAGATGTGATGCTACAAGCTCTTTACTAGGAGGTGCTTTAGAATGCACCTGCTCATTATGGTCCCACAGCCAGATGCTGCCTGTATTTTGACACAAATTCAGCCACATTCTATCCTACATCATGTTTGTTTCATCTGGGGCTGCATTTCAAAGTGCTTTTTTTTTTTTTCATGTTTACACAGATCAAACATATGCTTTCAAAAGCAGCATAGTGTTCCTTGAGTACTTGCGTTGCATTTATATAATTCGTTCTGTATTAAGAGATATCTAGGTTGTCTCCACATGTGGACGGTTGTTGTAATTTACATGTTCTGTTTTTACAAACAATATCGCAATGAACACCCTTGATCACTTGACTTTGTGTGTTGGTATGGAATAATTAGTACCAGGTATTCATGGGTGTGGTGGTATAAGATAAGCAAGGTTGGCGGTTCAAATCCACCAGCCACTATTCAGAAACCTTATGTTGTTGTTGTTAAGTGCCGTCCAGTTGGTCCGACCAATAGCGACCCTGTATAGGGTTTCCAAGGAGTAGCTGGTGAGCTTGAACCACCAACCTTGCAGTTCAAACAGCTGTGCAGTCTAGCGCATTAACCCACAGCACCATGCTCGGACTCTTATACAGGGTCGCTAATAGTTGGAACCAAATCAAAGGTACTTAACAACAACAATACCAATTTTTATACCAATTAACTCTTCCACTTTTGAAAATGGGCTAAGGAGTCCCTGGGTAGTGCAAACCATTAACTGGCTCGAGTATAACCAAAGGGAGTGCGAGTAAGAAAGACATGGTGATCTACTTCTAGAAAGTAAGCCATTAGAACTATGTGGTACAGTTATACTCTAACATACCTAGGATGGCCGTGAGTCAAAGTTAACTCAATGGCAACTGGTTTTGGTTTTTCATAGTGTTTTGGTTGCTTGGTTCTTTCATGAATATTGGTAAATGTTTCTCACTTACCCTGCAAAATAGTGTGTCTCTCCTTGCTACCATCTCATCCTTAGTGGGTGAGAGCATCGCCCATGTTTGGAAGTGACCACACCCAAACACTGTCCAGTTCTAAAGCTGTAGTGATAAGTTTTGTACTTAACATCCCATCGTGTTCACAGAAGGTCCATTCTCTGCAGTCTACCTTCTTGAAAGCCCAGCCTCCATGCCTTATACCAGAACCTCAGACAATGTGCTTATGGTCTAGTATGAGGCTACCAGGAAAGCATGGCATCAGTTCATGTTCTACTGTGATGGTTCTCTGACTGGTGATTCTTGACTAAGCTTGAGGATAGTCATTTAACTTGGACAATTTCTGTTTCCACATCGACTTCAGCAATTGGTGGGAATAATAATGGTGAAGGGTGGCACAGGGTGGGGTGGGCAAGGAGGGAAACAAGAAAATGGGGATATTTTTTAATTTCTGAGTTTATAGAGAATCAATAAAAAGGTAGTTATAATATATTTTGATCATCTTTGGTTCTTATGCAAATGCTCAGATAGTAATCAGATGTGATTTCAGTTCTTAAGAAGAAACATTCCATATTACAAACATCCAAGCCTGCCTAGTGAGGCGGCACAGGAGGCACTCACTCATCTCTGTCAAGAAATTTGGAAGACAACTATCTGGCCGACTGATTGGAAGAGATCCATATTTGTGCCCATTCCAAAGAGAGGTGACCCAACGGAATGTGGAAATCATCGGACAATCTCTTTGATATCTCAAGCGAGTAAAGTTTTGCTAAAGGTAATACAGAAATGGCTACAATCATACATTGACAGAGAACTTCCAGAGGTTCAAGCTGGATTCAGAAGAGGCCGTGGAACGAGAGATATCATTGCAGATGTCTGATGGATCTTGGCTGAAAGCAGAGAATATCAGAAGGATGTTTACCTATGCTTTATTGACTATGTGAAGGCTTTCGATTATGTGGATCATGACAAGCTTTGGACAACATTGAGAAGTATGAGTATTCCAGAACACTTAATTGTACTTCTGAGAAATCTATACCTGGACCAAGAGGCAGTTGTTTGAACAGAGCATGGTAACACTGGATGTTTTAAAATTGGGAAAGGTGTGCAACAGGGTTGTGTTCTTTCACCATTCTTGTTCAATATGTATGCTGAGCAAATAATACGGGAAGCTGGGTTCTATGAAGAAAAACGTGGCATCGGGATTGGAGGAAGATTCATTAACAACCTGAAATATGCAGATGATACAACCTTGCTTGCTGAAAGTGAAGAGGACGTAAAATATTTACTGATGAAGATCAAAGAGCACAGCCTTATGTATGGATTACAACTCAATGTAAAGAAAACAAAAATCCTCACCACTGGACCAATAAACAGCATTCTTATCAATGGAGAAGAGATTGAGGTTGTCAAGGACTTCATTCTTTTTGGATCAACTATCAACACTCATGGAAGCAGCAGTCAAGAGATCAGGCGACGTATTGCATTGGACAAATCTGCTGCACAGGAACTTTTTAAGGTATTGAAGAGCAGAGATGTCAGCTTGAGGACTAAGGTGCGCCTGACCCAAGCCATGGTATTTTCAATAACCTCATATGGATGCAAAAGCTGGACAGTGAATAAGGAAGATCATAGAAGAATTGATGCCTTTGAGTTTTGGTGTTGGAGGAGAATACTGAAAGTGCCATGGACTGCCAAAAGAACCAATAGATCTGTTTTGGAAGAAGTGCAACCAGAGTGCTCCTTGGAGGCCAAGATGGCTAAGCTTCGTCTCTCATACTTTGGACACATTGTCCGGAGAGAACAGTCGCTGGAGAAGGATGTCATGCTGGTTAAGGTGGAGGGTCAGAGAAAAAGAGGAAGACCCCTAATGAGATGGATCAGCCAGGTGACATCATTGATGGCGTCAAGTGTGGCGGCGGTAGTGAGGTTGGCCCAGGATCAGACATTGTTTTGTTCTGCTGTGCATGGGTTCGCTATGAGTCGGTTCCGACTCGATGGCACCTGACAACGACAACAAGCCTGCCTAAGACTGACCACACTTAGTCTAACATAGTCAGACTGCTGTGCATCTTGCACTCTTAGCTTATTGAACATGACGTGATTTTATGGTTTCAGCTGCTATTACCACACTGTCTTTATTCAGAGTCAAATTTCAAGCACTTTCTGGATAAGACTTTTGTTACTTGGTTAACAAGAAAGTGGCCTAGAAATGACATCAGTTGGAGACAAAATCCCTGCTGTTGTTAAGCTCCCTGTCCCCATTCTCAATGCACTGGACACATTGTAGCCCCATTTTAGCTATTCTAATCAGTTATAGGCAGAAGACGGGCTTACAAGCTTTCCAAGTTGATATTTCTGGTTATTCCTTTCTCTCCCCCTCCAGTGTCTGTTTTATAATGTATTGCAAGGAAAACCAAGGTTCAAAAGATAGGCAAGCATCTTAACATTATCCACCACCCCCTTTCCCCATTCCATCCATGTCTCAGTCTCTGTATTCCAGAGCCCTGTTGTTCCAAAGCTGTGCCTACATCATTTTTTACCTCTGTCCCATTTGGCCCATTTACACCTGTCTATTTGTTCTCTCATCTGCTTTGTTCTTTGATTCCCCTCTCCCTTCTTACATATTGCCCCCCTACCCAATACCCAAATTATCTTGTGTCTTTTCCCTGCCCTGTGCTCCACCTTCCCCTCCCACCCCATCCCTACCCCTACATCCTAACAACCCCCTAAGAGTCCACTTTAGTGGATTCGTATGGGTTCTTTTTCTTAGACTTTTACAGTAGTGATCCTATGCAATATTTTTCCTTTTGTGACTGACTAATTTCACTCAACATAATGTCCTTAAGGTTCATCCATGTTAGGAAGTGGCATGCAGCTTCCTTGTTATTTTTCAAGGTAGCATAATACTCCATTGTGTGTATGTACCACAGCTTGTTTATCCATTCTTCAGTCGACGGGCACTTTGGCTGACTCCATCTTTTTGCTATTGTAAATAGTGCAGCTATGAACATTGGTGTGCATATGTCTTCCCGTGTTGTGGCTCATTTGTCTTGTGGGTAGATACCCAGTAGTTGAATTGCTGGATCGAATGGTAATTCTATTTTCAACCTTCTGAGGAAGCACCATATTGCTTTCCAGAGAGGTTGGACCATTTTGCAGTCCCACCAGCAATGAAGCAGTGTCCCAGTCTCTCCACATCTCCGCCAGCATTTATTGACCTCAACACAAAGGCTTTTGATTGTGTGGATCATAACAAACTATGAACAACTTTGCAAAGTATGAGTATTCCCGAACACTTCAATGTGCTCATGAGGAATCTGTACATGGACCAAGAGGCAGTTGTTTGATTAGAACATGGGAACACTAAATGATTTAAAATTAAGAAAGGTGTGTGACAGGGTTGCATTTTTTCAGCATACTTTTTGAATATGTATGCTAAACAAATAATCCGAGAAGCTGGGTTATATGAAGAAAAACATGGCATCAGTGTTGAAGGAAGACTCATTATCAACCTACAATATGCAGATAATACAACCTTGCTTGCTAAAAGTGAAGAGGACTTAAAATACTTACTAATGAAGATCAAAGAGCAGTCTTCAGCATGGATTGTATCTCAGTTTAAAGAAAACAAAAATCTTCACCACTGGACCAATAAACAACATTCTTACCAATGTAGAAAAGACTGAAGTTGTCAAGGACTTCATTTTGCTTGGATCAACCATCAAATCTCATGGAAACAGTAGACAAGAAATCAGACGACGTATTGCTTTAGGCAAATCTGCTGCACAAGACCTTTTTAACGTGTTGAAGACCAAAGATGACAGCTTGAGGACTAAGGTGCACCTGACCCAAGCCATGGTATTTTCAATAACCTTATATGCATGTGAAACCTGGACAGTGAACAAGGAAGACAGTAGAAGAATTGATGCAATTCAGTTACGATGTTGGAGAAGAATATTGAAAGTGACATGGAACAAACAGATCTGTGTTGGAAGAAGTGCAGCCAGAGTGTTTTCTGGAGGCCAGGATGGCCAAATTTTGTTTCTCATACTTCAGATATATTGTCAAGAGGGACCAGTTGCTGGAGAATGATATCATGTTTGGTAAGGTGGGGGACCAAATAAAAAGAGGAAGACCCCCAAAGAGATGGATTGGCAAAATGGCAGCATCAATGGGCTCAAGCGTGGCAACAATTGTGAGGTTGACCCAGGATCGGGCAGTGTTTCGTTCTGTTGTGCATAGGGTCTCTGTGAGTGGTTACTAACTTGATGGCACCTAACAACAACAACAACAGTTGAATGATGATTCATGGAGAAGGTTGTCATCAGTGCAATGAAACAATGAGTGTAAAACTGATATAGTTGCATATAAACTATCACTTAATTCACATTGAAAACTTAAAAAAAAAAAAGGAGTGGTCACAGGTCTTTACAACCTGAAGAACATACTGCAAGACTTCACTCCTCCCAGACAATGGGAGTTTTGGAGAAGGAAGAATAGATGAAAAATAATAATGGATACATTTCTGAGGAATTCTCTAATTAGCAATTTAAGGAGTTAAATAAAGTTCTCACTAAATCTTAATGGGTATTCCCATCAGCAGACCAAAGTGCTGGAACGAATCCTGGCAACTAGAAAAGACTGGCCTTGTCAAGCCCCATGCCCACTCCAGACCCCAGTTCACAACTCCAAATGCAGTTCTTAACTCATGTCCTTTCCACCATATAGATAAGTGGTAAAATCAAATCAGTTACTATTCGTGAAAGTGGTTTGTAAATTCGGAAACACTGATCAAGATGAAATAGCATTGATTAATCAAAACCAAAACTCAAACCCAATGTCACTGAGATAATTTTGACTCACGGTGGCCCCGTATGTTAGAGAGTAGAACTGCTCCGGAGGGTTTTCCTGGTTGAGAACTCTGTGGAAGCCAACCAACATGCCTTCCTTCCATATCCTGAAATCATCTGGATATTAATGAATTGAAATTTTAGTGCTATCGGCCCTAAAGCAAAATAAACATCTTCTGTTTTTCTCATCAGCATCAGTTTGGTTTAGACTTTCACGGTACTTAATCGATCCTTGTCTATAGGTTCCCTGTCATATGTTTAACATTCTATTGATTTAGACTAAAAAGAATTTGCTTTCAAAATAAAAGAAAGGAACATTTTCAGAGCAATCAAATTGGCCCTGATCTAAGTCTATACATAATTTCTCCTTAAAAATTAAATAGAGTACTTTGGGGGAAATTGAATTCTGTCTGGTGAGATACTTGCCCCCTGATGGGAGAGGTGATGGAATTGGGGGTTTGAAGCAGCCCTAAGAATATAATAATGTGCTACTGAGCTACAAAAATCCTGCCTGATTTGTAAATTTGTGTTTCCATGGCAACACAAGTGTGTAGTTAAATAATCCTCACTCATCTAGGGCTGAATTCCTAAACCTTCATCCTATTCTAATCCCACAGCTGTTGCCATGGAAATGATCAGATACGATTTGGTCCTGGAAGCAGATGGACGTATAGTGGAAGCTAAGTCCTGCCCTACATATCACCACCAACACTGGCGTGGATGGCTTTTTCTGTCTCCTATTCTTTTAGTCACAGAGAGTGGCTGCTTCACATGAGAGGTTAATTTAGCAGAATGCCATTTTAAAAAAAAAATCCATCTCAGGGTATTTTGCATCTGGAACAAATGAGGAAAATTCAATTCCAAAATACTGCTGAGAAAATGGAAAAATTAGAGATCTTTTCCTTTAACTATTGTTTCCAAGGAGGCATAGTCCTAGATGTGATTTCCCTGAGCTATCTCCCTACCCCATTCCACGCCACCCCACAACACCAGGACAGCCCACCCCACTCCACACTTTGTCAGAAGAGGTGGGTCCAGTTCATTGTTCATTCTTCATTGTTTTGATGGTTGGTAGCAGCATATAGTACACTGTGTATTCACACTGGTTGTGTCAGTAATGCCCTTCAAAGCGATGACAGAATTACTTCTGTGCCTCCATCAGCATGTTATTATCCTGTGCATTCTTGCAAGCAGATTGTTTGGAAAGATGTAAAACTTGCATCATGATTTCCAAGCGATATCCGAATGAAGTTTTGTTTTGTTTAAAATAGAAAGAAGGAAAGCCTTGTGCTTGAATCGTAAACGGAATGATTTCACATGTTGTGAAATATTTGCTAGAAACTAGGTGATAGGGGAGGGTTATGTCATCCCCCAAAGTTAAGCAGATTTGCTGTAATCTGTGAGCCTCACTATGTCAAATGAGAACACAGATCTCACGATTATTGTTGTTGCGGTGGTTAGGTGACACAGAGTCGGCACCAACTGATAGTGACCCTATGCACAACAGAATGAAACACTGCCCAGTCCTGTGCCAATCTCACAATTGTCACCACGCTTGAGCCCATTGATGCTGCCACTTTGCCAATCCATCTCACTGGGGGTCTTCATCTTTTTCTCTGACCCTCCACCTTACCAAACATGATATACTTCTCCAGCAACTGGTCCCTCCTGACAATATGTCCAAAGTAGGAGAGACGAAGTTTGGCCATCCTGGCCTCCAAGGAGCACTCTGGTTGCACTTCTTCCAACAGAGATCTGTTGGTTCTTTTGGTAGCCCATGGCACTTTCAACATTCTCCTCCAACACCATAACTCAAAAGCATCAATTCTTTTACTGTCTTCCTTATTCAGTGTGCAGCTTTCACATGCATATGAGGTTATTGAAAATACTATGTCTTGGGTCAGGTGAACCTTAGTCCTCAAGCTGACATCTTTGCTCTTCAACACTTTAAAAAGGTCTTGTGCAGCAGATTTGCCTAATGTGATGCATCATTTGATTTCTTGACTGCTGCTTCCATGAGTGTTGATGGTTGATCCAAAGAGAATGAAGTCCTTGACAACTTCAATCTTTTCTCTGTTAATAAGAATGTTGTTTATTGATTCAATGGTGAGGATTTTTGTTTTTGTTTGCATTTAGAAGCATTCCATACTGAAGGCTGTGGTCTTTGTTCTTACCAGTAAGTATTTTAAGTCCTCTTTACTTTCAGCAATCATTGACATCTGCATATCTCAGGTTGTTAATGAGTCTTCCTCCAATCCTGATGCCATGTTTTTTTTTCATAGAACTCAGCTTCTCGGATGATTTGTTCAGCATATAGGTTGAATAATATGGTGAAAGAATGCAACACTGTTGCACACCTTTCTTAATTTTAAACCATTCAGTATTCCCATGTTCTGCGTTAACAACGGCCTCTTGGTCCATGTACAGATTCCTCATAAGCACAATTAAGTGTTCAGGAATACTCATACTTTGCAATGCTGTCCATAGCTTGTCATGAGCCATACAATCGAGAGCCTTTGCATAGTTAATAAAGCACAGGTAAACATCTTCCTGGTATTCTGTGCACCCCTAAAATCTACCCTCTCCCAAGCTACCAGCATCTCTCTTTTAAAACAACTGCAAGAACCCACTAATGAGATTCTCCGATCTCCTCTTAGCCCTGCTCAATATAGGAACCAAGCAATGTTTTAGAAACCTAAATCTGATTGTATTACTCTCTTGTTTAGAACCTTCTAATGAATCGCCTCTGCTCTTGGAATAAAATCCAAAATTCTTAAAATGGTTCTCATGACTGGCCCTTTGCCACTGTCCCAACACAACCCAAAGCCCCATCCCCTGCTTTCCCACGCTCCAGTACACACAGTCCCACACAGCATGTGTGCCTAGAGCTCTCCTCTCTCTGGTCTTGGCTCTGACTTCGACTTACCCTTTGGCCTTAGCTGAAAGGTCATTTCCCAAAATAAACCTTTACTGAGTTCCCAGATTAGCTTCAGTCTGACTCCCGCAAACTCTCCATGCATTTAGACAAACCTAGCACAGCTGTGACAAGAACCCAAAACCAAACTGTCATCGAGTCAATCCCAACTCATAGTTAACCTACACAGGCTTTCCAAATTGCACATCTTTAAGGGAACAGAAAGTCTTATCTTTCTTCCATGGAACAGCTGGTGGATCTAAATTGTTGTCCTTATGGTTAGCAGTCCAGTGCTTACTATCCAAAGTCACCAGTGCTCCTGTAACCACATGGTGGTGGTGGTGTGCCATGGAGTCGGTTCAGATTCATAGCGACCCTGCATAGGGTTTCTGAGATTGTAAATCTTTATGGGCACAGGAACCCTCATCTTTTTCCCATGGAATGGCTGGTAGTTTCGAACTACTGACCTTGAGGTGAGCAGCCTGACTCATAACCACTATGATACCAGAGCAGCGATGTGTAAAACAGCTTATCTGTTGTCTCTTTTAGCATATAAATTCCATGAGGTCTGAGGCAGTGTTTGTCTTGTGCATCTCACTTCCATCTCCTAAGTGCCTGGCACAAATGAGATGTCAAAAGTAGTAGCTGTTAAAAGAATGAATCAATAAACCAAAAAAAATTATATATATATATATATAAATAGATAGATAGATAGATAGATATAGATATATACATAGATAGATAGATAGATAGATAGATAGATAGATAGATAGATAGATATTTAAGTCAAAGTAGAACTGTGCTCCATAAGGTATTATGTGCTGTTTTTCATAAATATTTCACTATATCTTTCTTCTGAGGCAGATTTTGGTGCACTTAAACCTCCAAGCTTTCTGTAGTGATTAAATATGCTAACCATGTGCACCATGTAGTGTATCCAGTAGATAAATACCAGTAGTGCTTGTAACAAAAACGAGGGAGTAGTTCATCTTACAGTCTAGAAATAGAGGATCCTAGGGCTGTCAAGGGAGAAGAGCACGAGTGGAATGTAGGACTTTATCCAGAAGAGCAGCGACACCAGAGATGGAGGTACAGATGGGGTCATGGAGAGAGGGAGTGGATAAGGACTGTAGATTCATGGAAAGAGAAGGACTGAGAGATGGCAGTGAGGAGACAGACTTGCAGAATGTGCCCTTTGGTGACTTAAATTACTATACATGCCTAAGTGTTTTGTTTTGTTTTTAAAGAGCTAAAGTAAATAGAGAGAAATACTGCTAGCTGATGGTACATGGAGGGGATTATAATCATTGTAATGAAACAAGGTGTATGATTTGTTGAATGTAAAACTGATAATCTGCCCTATACACTTTCACTCAATTCACAATAAAAATCTTAAAAATACAAATACCAACAGTGTAATGGTTAAGCACTTGGATGCTGTGGAGTTTGGAAAGCCTGTGTAGGCTAACTATGAGTTGGGGTTGATACAAAGACATTGAATTTAGTTTGGGGTTTTCTTTACAACCGTGCTAGATTTCTCTAAATGCATGGAGAGCTTGCAGGAGTCAGACTGAAGTTACTCTGGGAACACAGTAAAGGCTTATTTTGCTATCCAAAATGTTAGCAGTTCAAACTCAGCAGCTACTACAGAAGAGAAAGGTGTGGCCATCTGCTGTAAATGCAGATTTACAGGCTTGGTAAGTCCATCCCAGAGAGTCACTATGGATCAGAACCAACTCAACAGAATTAGCTATGGTTTTCTGTTTGATGGAGTAGAGATTTTCACTGGAGTTGATGAGGTGCAGACGGTAGGAGGCAGGTTGTTGAAAAGGTCACTTCTGTTCAACGATGAACAGGAAACAGAGGAAGTCTCTGGGTTTGATTCAAATATTAAGATCTTATGCGGTAAGGAGCTGGAATGGTACAGATAGTGTGGGATGACCTGTTAACCTTAAGGCCGGTTAGAGTTTCAAACTCACCCAGCAACTCCAAGGAAGAAAGGCTTGGTGAACTGTTTCCATGAAGATTCCATCTAAGAACTCACTATGGAATAGTTCTACTCTGCAACGCACGGGGTTCCCATGAGTCAGAATGAACCAGACAGCAAAGTCACAAAATAGGTGCCAGACCCTGATTAAACACAGGAAAGATATAGATAAACACACCCTTTCCTAAACGATAGACATGGTTAACTTACAAAGACAGGTCACTATGTGAAAATGTAGGATGACCACGTCAGACCACAAATTGGAGGATGATTACTTAACAGTTGTTAAGTGCTGCCAAATTGGTTCTGACTCATAGCAATCCTGTATAGGGTTTCCGAGGAGCAGCTGATAAGTTTGAACCACTGACCTTCAGCCTTGCACTCCTGTGCATTACATCATTACATAACTGCCAAATTACATCTTACATAACTGTGAAACCACTGAGAATTGTGGCCCAACCTAGGTAACACACAGCTTTAATTATGATAGCCAACATTACTCTTGCCTCAGACTTCAGAGATTGTGGCTACCAGACAGTAAGTCCTGGTATGGTCCTGTGCATTAATGCACTGGATAGCTAGGTCGGTTTGGACTACAAACTTGGTGATTCAAGCTCACCAGCTGCTCCTGGGAAACCCACATAGCATGACTATGCATCAGAACAGACTTGAAAGTTCTTAACAACAACAACAGTAACAACAAGTCATAGTCCTGTTTCTCAGGGAGCTCTCAGTGTATGAGGGAGATATACTCATAGATATGCATGAAGTGGGGTCATTCCATACACACTTCTTAGCAACAGAATTCAATTATATGTCCTTGAGCCCACTCAGAAAAGACATGCCAATATGCCATGCCTATGCAGACAGATGTTCAGCATGATTTGGAATCTCAAAATATACCATTTACTTATTCAGTTGTGTTCCTATACGCATCTTTCATTAAAAAGACATGGGGAAAAGAAAAGACTACAATGGATGTCAGAAAAGACTCTGAAATTTGCTCTCCAGCGTAGAGATGCTAAAACGATCAGAAGAAATTAGGACGTCAAAGCAGAACATAAAATTTCAAAGGGCAGCTCTAAAAGAAAAAGTCAAATATTATAATGAAATCTGCAAAGACCTAGAATTAGAAAAACAGAAAGGAAGAACACGCTCCACAGTTCTCAAGCTGAAAGAACTTAAGAAAAAATTCAAGTGTTGACTTGAATATTAAAAGATTATTTGGACAAAATATTGAATAATGCTGAAAGCATTAAAATAATATGGAAGGACTTATGGATGTAGTAGCTTAAAAGAGAGAACAAAGCTTTACAGTGAAGATCATCCCCATCCCCTTGGGACACAAGGTTGACAGGGATGGGCAACTTAGACACTGGCTACCCAAAAGGGGGGCTGGGGGGTGGGGGTGGGACAACAAAGGCATGAAGTGACTGGCTTACAAGTTTTCAAGAGAGAGCTTAGTTTCAGAGGGTGCGGGGTAAGGTAGAATTTCCACTGAGTGGTTTTCAACCTGTTTGGAAGAGGCTGGTGAAAGGAGAAGGGGATAAGACTCTTGTGGTTCAATAGTGAGTAATTTCTATCAGGACTGATTGTGAATGTTGCAAATGTAAAGGTAGATGTTTTGTAACAAAAGGAGGGAATCCTGCAGTCCAGGAGTGGAGGACCCTGGGACCAACAAGGGAGAAGAGCGGGACCCTATCCAGAGAAGCAGTGATACCAGAGATGGAGGCAGAGACAATGATGTGGAGAGATGGAACAGCTGAAGACTCTGGACTCAAGGAGGATGAGGGGCTGTGTGCTGGCAGCTGGAGGGGGACAGGTTTGCAGGGTGTACCCTTTGGTTGTTTGAATGATTATATATTCCTGACTGCTTCAGGGTACATACAAAAAAACAAAAACAGGGAATGGAAGCAAATGCTGTTGAATGATGATGCATGGAGGGGATTGTAATCATTGCAATGAAATGAAATATGATAGAATGAAATCTAAAGCTGATGTTCTCCCATGTAAATTATCACTCAATTCACAATAAAAACTTTTTTTTTTAATTTTTAAAAAGAAAAGAAGATGGAAGGAATTCATAGAGTAACTGTACCAAAAAGATATGGTTAACGTGTTAATGTTCAACCATTTAAGTGGTAACGTATGATCAAGTACTTATGGTATTGAAAGAAGAAGTCCACTGGCAAAATACAAGTCTCCAATAATTTATGGAGCACACACTATGGATAACATTGCAAAGAATGGGTATTACAGAATACTTAACTGTGCTCATGAGGAACCTGAACATAGACCAAGAGACAGTCATTCAAACACAACAAAGGAATCCTGGATGGTTTAAAATGAGGAAAGGTGTGTGCCAGGGTTATAGTCTCTCACCATACTTACTCAGTCTGTACACTGAGCAATTAATCCAAGAAGCTGGATTATATGAAGAAGAGCGTGGCATCAAGATTGGAAGAAGTGTCATTAACAACCTGTGATATGCAGATAACACAACTTTGGTTGCTGAAAGTGAAGAGGACTTAAAATACTGACTGGTAAAGATCAAAGACCACAGTCTTCAGTATGGATTGCACGTCAATGTAAAGAAAACAAAATTCCTCACAACTAGGCCACTAAATAACATCATGAGAACTGGAGAAAAGGTTGAAGTTATTGAAGAATTCATTTGATTGAATCTACAATCACACTCATGTAAGCAGCAGCCAAGAATCAAGTGACATATTACACTAGGCAAATCTTTGCACAAGACAGGTTTAAAGTGTCCACTATCTAAGATACCAGTTTGAGGACTAGAACACTGTGTTTTTAATTGCCTTATATACATGTGAAAGATGGTCAATGAATAAGAAAGGTCATAGAAGACTTGATACCTTGAATTATGGTACTGGAGAAGAATATTGAAAGCACTGGGGACTGCCAGAAGAACAAACAAGTCTGTGTTGGTAGAAGTACAGTCAGAAGGTCCTTTAGAAGCCAGGATGGTGAGATTTCATCTTCCATACTTTGGACAGGTGATCAGGAGGGACTAGTCTCTAGAGAAGGAAGTCATACTTGGTAAAGAGGAAGGTCAGTGAAAATAAGAAAGACCTCACCCTCAATATACAGCATTAACCTTGGCTAAACACTCAGCTGTTAACTGAAAGGTTAGCAGTTCAAACCCACCTAGTGTCTACAAGGGAGATAGAGCTGGCAGATCTGTTTCTATAACGTTTATGGCTCAGGAAATCCTAAGGGGCAGATCTACTTTGTCACATGGGATCACTATGAGTCCGAAGCAACTCAATGACTCCTCAGAATAAGAACAACCTCTTTTCTCTAACAGGTGTTCATTGAGAGTGAGAAATGGCAAGCTGAAATACCTCAGTCCTCAAAAAGAAATTAAGTTGATTTCTTAAGGACAGGGATATATTAATACTTTCCCTCAGGAAGAGAGAGGAGTGGCAGGAAATTGTATGGCCCTGGCCAGTACTGTAGGCCAAAGTGTCCAGCTCCTTCTGGACTCTGTTTAGTTGTTGTTGTTGTTAAGTGCCGTTGAGTTGTAGCTGACTCATAGAGATTCTGTATAGAGTTTATGAGGAGCGGCTAGTGAATTTGAACCACCGACCTTGCAGTTCAAATCAACCTTGTGGTCGAGTACTTATCCTACAGGACTCCCTTTCTGTTTCATAAGAGGCTGTTTGTCTACAGCTGAAGTTTGAGACTGATTGGCAGGGA
>NW_006408619.1:2168670-2171024 GCF_000296735.1 Chrysochloris asiatica | reverse complement strand
AAATCTGGCCTTCCTGGCTTCCAAGGAACATTTTGGCTGTACTTCTTCCAACACAAATCTGTTTGTTATTTTGGGTGTTCATGGCATTTTCAACATTCTCCTCCAACACTGTAACTTAAAGGCATAAATTATTTTCCAGTCTTCCTTATTCACTGTCAAACCTTCATATGCATATGAGCTTATTGAAAATACCATGGCTTGTGTCAGGCACACCTTAGTACTCAAACTGACATCTTTGCTCTTCAACAACTTTAAGAGGTCTTGTGCAGCAGATTTGTCTACTGCAATACTTCGTTTGATTTCTTGACTGTTGTTTCCATAAGTGTTGATGGTTGATCCAAGCAAAATTAAGTCTTTGACAACTTCAATCAATTTTCCATTGATATGGTTGTTGTTTATTGATCCAGTGGTGAAGATTTTTGTTTTCTTTACATTGAGGTGCAATCCATACTGAAGTCCATGGTCTTTGGTTTTCATCAGTATTTTAAGTCCTCTTTGCTTTCAGAAAGCAAGTAGTATCATCTGCATATCACAGGTTATTGATCAGTCTTCCTCCAATCCTGATACCATGTTGTGTTTTTTTTTTTTCATATTATCCAGATTATCTGATTATTTCCTCCACATACAGATGGAATAAGTATGGTGAAAGAATACAACACTGGCAACACATTTCCTGATTTTAAAACTTTCAATATTCTCTTGTTTTCTGTGAACAAGTGCCTCTTGGTCTATGTACAAGTTCCGCATGATCTCTTAAGTATTCCAGAATACTTATTTTCTGCAATGCTGTCCCTAGCTTGTGGTGATCCACACAATCGAAAACATCTTTGTGTAGTTAATAAAGTATAGGTAAACATCTTTCTGGTATTCTCTACTTTCAGCTGAGATCCATCTGACATCATTCCATTTCTTCTTCTGAACCTCTTGAGCCTCTACAAGTTCTTTGTCAATCTCTTTAAAAAAAAAAAAAATGCAGCTATTTTTTGTATTATATTCAGCAAAATTTTATTGCATGCAATATTAATGATATTGTCCTTTGACTTCTGTATTCTGTGGGGTCACCTCTTTGGAATGGGCACAAATATGGATCTCTTCCAATCAGTTGGCCAGGTCTTGCAAAATCCTGGCATAGATGAGTGAGTGCTTCCAGTGCTGCATCAGTTTGTTGAAAGATTTCAGTTTGTATTCCATCAGTTCTCCATGTATTCTTTCATACCAATACCTTCAATACACCTTGAACTTCCTCCTCCAGTGTCACTGACTCATGATCGTATTCTACCTCTTGAAATTTCTTTTTGGTATGGTGACTCCTTGTAATCCTTCCATCATCTTTTGTTGTTGTCTGCATCTTTCAATATTTTGCCCATAGAATCTTTCAATATTGTTAAGTCAAGGCTTGAGTTCTTTCTTCAGTTTCCTCAACTTGCGAAACACAGAACATGTTTTTCCCTTTTGTTTTCCTAATTTCAGGTCTTTCCTTCTTTCTTGTCTTCTTAATGACCTTTCATTTTCTTCCTGTATGATGTTCTTGATGTCATCCCACAACTCCTCTGGTCTTTGATCTTTAGTGTTCAATGCATCACCTCTGTCCTTCAGATGATCTCTAAATTAAGTTAGAACATGTTGAAGGTCATATTTTGGCTCTCTTGGACTTGTTTGAATTTTCTTTAGCTTCAGTTTGATTTTTCATATGAGCAATTGATGGTCTGTTCCACAGTCTGCCCCTGGATTTGTTTTAGCAGTCCAGATTAATGCACTGGACTGCCCACAAGATCAGCCATTCAAGCTGACCATCCACTCCTCAGAAACCCTATACAGGATCGTTATGAGTTGAAACAGATTTGAAGACACTTAACAATAACACCAACAACAATTTAAATACTTAGTTCATGTTGAAATGATAATAATTTGGATATACTGATTATATAATAAAGGAGGGTCCGTCAAAAAGTATTGCTACAAATCATATAGACTTCTTTATTAAATAGAAATATCACAATGTGAACCTATTGTATATCTCCATCTACTCCATATACTTCTGAATGTGGACTTTCCATCTCTCTAAGTCTTCCCTGAAGAGTTCTGTACTCTTCGATTTATACCACGTCAAAATGGCAGTTTGAGCATCCTTGAGGGACTCAAATTTGTTTCTTTTTAATGAAATTGTCTTTGAGTTAGAGGAATATAAAAAAGTGTGAAGGGACAAGAACAGGGCTGTTGGGTAGACAGGGTAAGGTTTCCCAACAAAATTCTCATAGGCCAGCCCTTGCTTCCCTGGAAGAATGAGGTGGTGCAGTGTTGGGATGGGAAATGTTCCTAGGCTCCAATTCCCTGACCTTTTTTTCCAACCAATG
>NW_006408619.1:2131169-2168389 GCF_000296735.1 Chrysochloris asiatica | reverse complement strand
CAGAGCGGCTGGTAGTTTCAAACCGCTGACCTTAAGTTTCGCAGCCAGATTCGTAACCACTACGCTACCAGAGCACATTCCCTTAGAAGCCAGTATTTTTATTGGACAATTTTTTGAAGGCACCCTTGTCTGCAGCTATTCACTGATTGCAGAGATATAGTGCAACATTTTTGTTTGGAATCAATCTGTGTATGCATGAACTAGAATCCTAGTAGCAATACTTCTTGGCCTATCGCTGTTGTTAAGTGCTGTAAAGTTGGTTCCAACTCATAGCCACCCTTTATAGAATTGTCAAGGAATAGCTGATGGGTTTGAAATGCTGACCTTGTGGTTTGCACTCCAGTACTAATCCTACAGTGACACACACCCACACCGGGAGTTCACTTCTTGGCTCATTCTTATGTAATTAAAATTACTTCTCTGTGTGCTTCTTACTTTTTCATAAGGTAGCTACTAGATCATTTAAATTTATATGTGAGACTTGCATTATGCTTAGATTACACAGAAGTGGTGCAGAAGAAGATGTAAGGAGTTAGTAAAGAAAAATGTTGTACTCTACATGTGAGATATGGTCTTGGTGTGACACTGAGGGATAAGCACTGGACAGCTAGCCTCAAGGTCAGAGGTTCAAACCCACCAGCTGCTCCTTGTAAACCCTACATAGGGCTGCTATGAGTTGGAACCAAGTTGGAACTAACAAGCAATGAGCTAGAGGACAAATAGGTAGGGCATCTCATACAAGGGATGCATAGGAGTTCAGATGCCTTAAAAAGCAGAGGCGAGAGGAAAAGTTGTTCTCTGTCTGAGGACTTGGCCTGTACAAGGCATTGGAAGCTCAGACGAGTCCCTTACATAGAGAAGGGGAATGAACAGGAATATTTTGCAAATCTGACAAAAGTTAGATCAGAAATTGGAAGCGTCTTATTTGCTGGATTAAGTGATCCTAGGAGCACAGTATGGTTAAAGAGCTCAGCTGCTAACCAAAAGGTCAGTGGTTCAAACCTACCATCCACTCTGCAGAAAAAAAATGTGACAGTGGGCTTCCACAGAAGGTTCACAGGCTAGGGGAACCTTTGGGACAATTCTCCTCAGTCCTACTGCATTGCTATGAGTTGGTATCAACACGACAGCATTGTGTTTGGGCTTTTGGCTTCTGTACACCAGATTAAGGGCGCTAAGCCATATCCTGGAAATAATGAGCCATTGAGGTAGTTTAAGAAAAACAAGGCATTATCAGATCCACATTTTTAAACTCTCTTTGGTAGCAGTATGGAGAATAGATTGGAGAGGTGATGCTGGAGGTAAGAAGACGCCCCCGTCTCCCGTCTGCATGCATCAGAATCCCCACTAAAGGAATTAAGATGAGAGAGAAAGGGATCCAGCTCACTAGGTTACTGTTGCTACGCTGATAAAGCTGGTCATAAATAGGAATTTTTAGAACTTTTATACTTAGGTTCTTATTACATCCTTTTCCAAAAACAATTTCATTTTTCTTTGAAAGTACAGACCCCACAGAGGCACGTATATTTGGTGAGACACGGCGTATGGCGTACATTCAGAGAACTAGGAAAATATGAGTTTCTGACAAACCCAATCAGGTTATATCAACAGCATACAGAATGTAACTGCAAGAAAACAACAAAATGAAAACAAAAACTGGCCATGTTATGAAGACAGATTTGCGGCGATTTCACCCAAATTTGAGATTATTCCAATCCTGTTTATTTGACTGCTTTGCTGGTCAAGTCTCACTTTTATCTTCTTGGCCCTGGGACCCTTTAGGCAAATGGTTGTCATGCAAATATTTCTGTTTCCCCTTGGGCTTATCTCATTATGGTCCAATTTTGCTATTGGTTCTGACCTCATTTCATGACTAATTTACATTTATTTTCCTACTAGAAGGGCAGAGCCTTTTTTGTTTTGTTTTAGTAAGGAATTGTAAATGGCTGTATTTTTGTTTTTTCCATTAAGCACCTACACTTGGGAGTTCTTTGTCATCCTATATCTCTCAAAGAGAGTGGATAGGATCAGAATTTAAAATGTGTGAAATGCCTCAGGCTTCTTAGAAGATGAATGTTCCAATAGTAAAAAAACAGAAATAAAGATTTATAAGTATCACAGGAAATGCTTTCAGCTTAATCAATGCAAATGGTAACCAGTTGCCAGGCATTGGTGAGGTTGGGGTGGGAAGCAGTAGTCAGGCATTTGGGTCTCCAGCCCTGCTATGCATGTGGCCATCTGGGCTAAATGGCCCATTTCTTTCATTGCCCTCAGCTTGCACTTCCTCACATGTGAAATGAAGAGTCTGATCTGCCTTCTATGCCCTAGAGGGCTGTGTGAGGCTGGAATCAAATCTCTTCTGTAAAACCAACAGAAAAGTTGACTCTCACCCCTGTGCATCAGGAGATGTGCTGAATCTTCAAGAATAATAATCATGATTATTGTGGTTGGTATTTTTTATTTTTGTGTGGACTCTAACTTTAGCTCATGCCTTATGATAGCTGCTCAGTAAATATTGTAGAATAGAGGCGCCGTTTCACAGAAAGTCCTTTTCATGTCACTGCTGTGTGAGAGAGCCTCCTCCCCACCAAGCACCTTTCCTTTCATGAATTCATAAAGCCATCTTCCTTTGTTTCCTATACACTGTGTTGTTGTTGTTAGGTGCCATCGAGTTGGTACCAATTCATAGCGACCCTGTGCGCAACAGAACGGGACACTCCCATGCCAACCTCACAATCATTGCTACACCTGAACCCATTGCTGCTGCCACTGTACCAACCCATCTCGTTGGGCTCTTCCTCTTTTTCTCACACCCTCCACTTTACCAAATGATATCATTTTCCAGTGACTGGTCCCTGCTGACAATATATTCAAATTATAATAGACAAAGTCTAACCATCCTGGTGTCCAAGGAGCACTCTGGCTGTACTACTTCCAATACAGATCTGTTGGTTCTTTTGGCAACAATCCTACATTGACAGAGAACTTCTAGAGGATCAAGCTGGATTCAGAACAGGACAGGGAATGAGGACTATCATTGATGACATCAGATGGATTTTGGCTGAAAGCAGAAAGTACCAGAAAGCTATTTACCTGTACTTTACTGACTATGCAAAGGCTTTATACTTTAGCCTGACTTTTCAGTGTTGCCTTTCTATGCTAATTTCACTAATGGGTCCTCACTGTAAAACTTCACCTCAGAATCAAATGTTACCTTGAATTGATCAGCACTGGACTTGTGAACCACAAGGTCAGCAGCTCAAACCCACCAGTTCAAACCCACCAGCTGCTCCTCAGACAGGGTTGTTATGAGTCAGAACTGACTCAAGGACAGTTAACAACAACAATATCTTTTTCTGATTAAACTCAGTCCAAGTTTGGCCTCTCTCTTGCCTTGTTGGTGTTGGTTGTCATGAAGTTGGCTCTGATTCGTGATAACTGCATGAACAAAACGTCGCCCAATCCTGAACCTTCTTCATGATGGTTGGTTTGCTAGAGTCTACTGTACTGTTGTGACCCCTGTATATTTCAGCTGACTTCCAGCCTAGGGGGCTTATCTTCTATGACTGTATCAGAAAATATTCTCTTGGGATCCACAGGGTTTTTGTTGGCTGCTGTTTGGAATTCAATCTTCAGTTCTTTCTTCCTAGTTAGTCTGGAAGCTGCACCTAAACCCAGTCACTATGGATGACCCTGTAGTATTTGAAATACCCGTGGCATCATTTCCAGCATCATAGTAACACACAAGATACTACAATACAACAAACTGAGAGACACGTGGTGACTGACTCTCTTCCCTTGTGCTTGTTGCTAAGTGTCATCATGTAGGTTCTGACCCATAACGACCCTGTATAGAGTTTCCTGAGGAGCAGCTGGTGAGCTTGAACCACTGGCCTTGCAGTTCAAACTGACTTTGCTGTTCAGAGCATTAACCCACAGTGCCACACTAGGAGTCCCCTACAAATGCCTCTAAAAACTTCACTTTTAACTTAAACATATCTGTTGTTCTCTCCTGTATCCTTCTCTCCCATATAAGTAAATCCTTTGTTTCAACATCAATAAAAATACTCTAATTTTTTTCTACAATTCAGTCTCAACACTACTGTAATCTTTCTCATCATGTGATTTCCCTTTTGGTTGAATCCACTATTTGACAGAGTTTGTAGTGTACATCCTTCCTTCAGTCACTCAGCTCTCACTTAATACTTGGTTTCACATTGATTGTTTGCTTCTGGGTAAGAGCCATTGTTGATGTCATAGTGTTTCATGATTGCAGAGTATTTGATCTTTAAGACCTTTTACCAGTACACTGGGTTTGGGAAAGGGCAAAAGAAATCAGGGAGCCACTATTTTACAACCACAATTGGTGTTTTCCCAGGCACATAGATTGTATGGTTTTACAATCTCTTATATGGAGTGCTAATTAGACCTTTGTCTCCTTCTGATACCTGGTAACTGCAAGTGTGCTAAAGAGAACTCCCCCATAGCATTGTCAAGGCCATGACCTTTGGGAGGCAGATTATCAGGCCTTTCTTCTAAGGTGCTTCTGGGTAGATTCAAACCACCGACTTTTTGACTACTATCCAGTCACTGAAGATAGAGAGACTGTATTTAAGGATTACAGAGATTTGTGTTCTTTCATATCTGTATTATGATTCCTTGTCTCTTTGCTCAGTCCTGGTGTGGTACTGTTGGATAAAACACTGGACCGCAAGGTCAATGTATACCAGAAGATCGGCAGTTCAAACTCAGCAGTCGCTCCTCAGAAACCCTACACAGGGTGACTATGAGTTGGAACCCACTCAACGGCACTTAACAACAATAACAACAACCTCTGTGCTCAGTCTTAGTCAACTTTTCTAGACCAGTAATGTGGCTGAACCCAGTAAACCAGAGGACAAAAAAAAAATAATGATAATGAGGAAGAGGATCGTTGTGATAATAGCTACTAACATTTACAGAGCTCTTACTAGATAAGCTAGACACTGTGCTAGACACTTGGTGTGTGTTAACTCATTTTGTCTTTGCAGCAATCCTGTGTTGTGGGAAACATTAGTATCCTGATATTATACATGAGAAAATGGAGAAATGGAGAGTTTAAATAATGTGTCCAAGTTATACTGTTGATTTGTTATACTGTCAGTTTGTTGTACTTTGGTGGCTTGTGTGATGCTGTGCTGTTGGAAACTATGCCACTGGTATTTTAAATGCCAGTAATACGAATTGGGCTGTGAACCACAAGGTCAGCAGTTCGAAACCACCAGCTGTTCCATGGGAGAAAGATGACGCTTTCTGCTCCCGTAAAGATTTACGGCCTTGGAAACCCTGGTCAAGGTCGCTGGAACCGACTCCACGGCACATAACAACAACAAGGTCACACAAAGGAGCTCTGGTAACATAATGGTTATGAATCGGGCTGCAAATATTAAGGTCAGCAGTTCGAAACCACCAGCTGCTCTGCGGGAGAAAGATGAGGCTTTCTGCTCCTGTAAAGATTTACAGCCTCAGGAATCCTGTACAGGGTCACTATGGGTTGGAACCGACTCGACAGCACTTAACAACAACAACAAGGTCACTCATGGTAGACAGGTTTAAGTGGAGCTTAGAACCTAAAACAGACTAAGAAGGACAGGAAGACCAACTCTGAGTGGTTAGCCACTGAAAACCTGATGAAGAGCAGTAGAACATTGTCTAATATAGAGCCAGAGGATGAGTCCCTCAGGTTGGAAGGCACTCAGAATATGAGTGGGGAAGAGCTGCCTCCTCAAAGCGGAGTCGATCGTAATGATGTGGAAGGAGCAAAGCTTTCATGACCTTCATTTGCTGATGAGGCATGGCTTAAAATGAGAGAAACAGCAGCAAACATTCAGTAATGACTGTAATTTGGAATGTATGAAATATCAGTTTAGGAACATTGGAAGCCATCAAAAATGAAATGGAATGCATAACGATGGATATCTGAGGCATTCCATGACTGAAATTGACTAGTATTGGCCATTTTGATTTGCACAGTCATGTGATTTACTATGTCATAAACAACAAATTCAAGATTTTCAATCATATCATATGCAAGTGAAAGTTGAACAATAAATATGGAAGACCATAGAAGAAGTGAGGCATTTGAATTATGGTGTTGGTGAAGATCAATAAACTGCCAGGAGAACAAACAAATTTGTCTTGGAAGAAGAGCCCAGAATGTACCATAGAATTATGGATGACAAGACTTAGTCTTTCATGTTTTTGGTGTACTGTCAGAAGGGATCAGTCCCTGGAAAAGGACATTATACTTAGTAAAGTGAAGGGTCAGTGAGAAAAGGAAGACCCCAATGAGTTGTATTGACACAGTGGCAACAACAAAAGGCTCAAACATGACAACAATCGTGAGCCTGGCCCAGGGCCCGGCAGTATTTGGTTGTGTTGTGCATAGGGTCACCACAATTTGGATCCAACTAGATGGTATCTAACAATAGCAACAATAAGAGATGGAAAAAGAAAAGAAAATTCAGTTCACACTCATATCTGTAAAATTCAATTCACAGACAGATAGTCTCTGAGCAACATGATGACCATGCCAATTATAGCCGAGAACACATCAGTGGACAGGTACTGCTATAGAGAAGAGAGAAATGCGGTCCATGATTGTTGCTGCTGTTAAGTTGTCATCGAGTTGGTTCCAACTATAGTGAGCCTATATGGGGTTCCAAGGAGTGACTGATGAGTTTGAACAATCGACCTTGTGATTCAAATACTTATTCTACAGCACCACACCAGGACTCCAGTTCATGATTGTTGTGGTTGTTAAGTGCCATCAAGTCAGTTCTGACTCACAGTGACCCTGTATAAAAACTAAAGTTTAGGGTTTCTTACAAGAAAAGTGTGCCATCAGAGTGGCAGAGTAATACTTCTGATGGAAGGGTGTCTATCTTCAATCTTTAGGGCTGGGTAGTTGTTAATGGCTTTTGAATGCATTCAGACTTACGACAACACCCAGTGTGCAGAATAGAACTGCTCCGTAGGGTTTTCAAACTGTGGCCTGTCAGAAGTTGATTGTCAGACCTTCCTTCATACACACCTCTGGGTAGGCTTGAACTGCTGACTTTTCAGTTAATAATTTAGCACCTAACCATCTGCAAGCCCCAAGGGCTCCAATCTGTAGGTGTGTGTTTGTGTGTGTGTGTTAAGTGACGTCAAGTCAATTCGACCCATAGCGACCCTATATAGGGTTTCCAAGGAGCAGCTGGTGAACTTGAACTACTGACCTTGCAGTTCAAACAGTTTTACATTCTGGTGCACAGGTCAAATGGTAATCCCATTCTTCAGTGGTCGCCAAGTGAATCCTTAGATCAAAAACCAGGGAAGGCTCTGTCATCTACAACTAGTTTTACTTGTATTACCAACTTCATGGAAGTCTGGGGTGGTGCAAATGCTTGGTGGTTAACTAAAAGTTTGGAGGTTCCAATCTAACCAGAGCACCTTAGAACAAAACCCTGGTGATCTACTTCTGAAAAGTTAGCCACTGAAAACCAATGTAACACAATTCTACTCTGACACACATGGGGCTGCCGTGAGTCAGAATCAATTTATGGCAACTGGTTACCAACTCCAGGGCTATTTCATGACCTGACATTTCTGTCTCCATAGAACATTTAGATTGTTAAGTAAGGAATGAAAGGGAAAATGAATTTTTTTTCACAATTGAATTTATAAACACACATCTTGGTGCTAAATCATCCTAAGCATTCTCCATAAACAGTAAAAGTCGTGAATTAAATAGGGACTTCTGTAAGGAAATTCACTGCTATCTGGCTGTGATTTCAAAATGTGGAAGCTTCTCAGTGGTGGTTCATGTCTACAGAATTAACTGCCATTTCTGAAGGTTTTCCCCATCTCATCCAACTGGTAAACCCCAACTTATCCTTGTGATAATGCAATCAATGAAGCAGTGCCACACCAGGATTCCCACAGTGGTAGTTAGTGCTTCTTTGTTCCAGGAGTTGCCATACTGCATTCCAATCCTTCCTTTATTGCATGATTATCATTAGGATGAGCTATCTCCAGGGCTGTGATCCTATAGTATAGAAAAAGCCTATATTATGGACTTCTATCATCAAATCAAGTGAATTATCATGTAGCAAATGTTCAGTAAACATATGGATGAATGAAAGCATGTATGGACAAATGAATAAATGGAACCAAAGCTCCATCTGCATTAAAACAACTTCAAGTTACTCATTCTAATCATCCATGTATGAGGCTTTGATAACAAAGAGAGAATGACAATGAGTGGTTCTTACTGACTGAAAGATTTATTATAAGAATTGGGCCTCACACTTTGTGAAAGCTGATGTAATAGTTTATAAGAGGCTGATGCTCCACATGTGGTAGAGGGGCTCAAGTCAACAGAGCAGATCGTCAGGAAGAGACAATGGACAGGGAATTGAGAACTCAAGGACACGTTGAAACTCCTGAGGACAAACTGGAATCCAGGAGAAAGAATGGGAACTTACTTCTGCCATGATGCAGGTCATACACATGCCTTCAGTCGTGGAGTTTTGCATGATGCTTCGTTCAAGATTCAGAGCAGCTGAGGAAGATTTGGTACAAGCTGAAGGAGCTGCCGCTTCATCCAGTGCTTTACAACAAGGTGAGCCAGCTAAGCATAAACTTCAACAGTGCCTGATGATCAGATCTCTCACAAATATCTCTTGTGACCAACCATAGCCAAGAACCATACAGAGAAAAGGATTCTGGAAAGTGTAGTCCCAACTTTGAAAAGCTGATGCTGTGCAAAGCCAATGCAATAAGTATACTGTAAGTAGCCTACCCAATGTGAGACCCAAGCCCCATTTTGAAATTTAGTCTTCTGTCACCTTGAGGGCAAATCTGAATGAGGAACCAGAGAATGAAATCGCCAAGCGGTGATTTAGATAGATTGCATAATAGCTGTAACCCTAACCCCATGCTACATCCGCATCCTTGAAGGCCTCATGATGAGTAGAAAGCACTTTCCTTGACTTTGGGGTTATGCATGTAACTTACTTTGGTCAATAACACATGGGTAGAAGAGACAGGGAAGTAGTTTCTGGTCTACGTCTTAAGATGCTGTGTGGTTTTTCACTTGTCCTCTTGCTCATTTGCCACCTCTGTAAGATGAGCGCACCCAGGCTAGCCCATTGGTCTAGGTGGAGGACCAGGGACACATGGAGCAGAACCACCACAGTCCCATTACAGATATGTGAACAGTAGTAATTCCTGGTTGTTTTAAGCTCTATGCAACACAAGTTGTTCACTACATAAAAATAGTTAATCAGTACTTTCCTAAGCAGTCTCAGAGCAAGCAGAAGAGGGGTCAGTCAGAGTCCTTACTCTGAGTAGCAGAAGCTGCATCTTTGCATGAGAATCAGTGACAGCCATGCAGTTTTCCGGTTATTCGCAGTAACTTGTGTCTAAGCCTTTGCAAGCGGTTTAGGCAATGAGCCGTGTGGAGTAGGAAGTGTAGCTCTCAGGAGAAAGAACGCCTCTCTGACATGGACCATTTCTTGTCAGTTATGGCACTAAAGGAAAGAGATTAGTCACTCACAGAACTTGTAAAATAGATAAAGCTAAAGCTAAGTTCGTGGGCTCTAGTGGCGCAGTCAGTTAAGCATTGGACTGCTAACCAGAAGGTCAGCAGTTGAAACTCACTAGCCACTCTGAAGGAGAAAGATGAGGTTGTTCCTTAAAGATTTGCCATCTCAGAAATCCTCGAGCCGCTCCACTCCAGCTTGCAGAGTGGCTATGAGTCTGAACCAACTCAAAGACAGTGAGTGTAAAGCTAAGCTTTGCACACAGATGGTTAGAACTTAGTAGAACTCAGTCTTTCTTAAGTGATTTTATTTTCAAGTGCGGTTTGGCAAAAACAGAGCTGAGAAACTGGCTCCTGTACAACTGTTGGATAGTCTCTTGTGATGGTTTCCCATCCCTTTGGGGACTGTATCAAATGCCCCAGCAGAGAGAACAAGAGGGTTTTCTGAGCTGGCATCCTCCTACCTTCCGGGACCTTTCTGCAGCCCCTTCAGTGCTCACACTTGACCATTCCCTTTGCCTGGAATGCTCTTCTCTCTTCTCAACCCAGCAGCTGTCTCCTCAGTCTTCAGAGGCTACTACAAGCACTTCTTTCTCTTTACAGATTTCTCTCTTTGCCTACTTCAAGCCCTTGAAAATATACATACAAGTCTCCAAAACATAAAATGATAAAATTCCAGCTTAGTGCAAAACAGCTTAAAAGAAAACTCTTTAAAACAGGCCACTTAAATCAGTGCCACAATTTGTGCTTACCAAAGGTTACTCTCTGTTACAGACTCTTCTCCCTCAACCAGCTTTTTTTAAAAAAATTTTTTCCAGAATCCTGTCTCATTTCCCAAACACAACTCCTTAAACTTCAACCCTGAAAAAATCTGAAGCAAAGTTTTCCTTCTTATATTGACATTGTTATTGTTAAGTGCTGTCGAGTCACCTCCGACCCATAGGGACACTGTATAGTTTCCGAGGAGTGGCTGGTGGGTTTGAACCACTGACTGTGTAGTTCAAACTGACCATATGGTAAAGAGCATTATCCTGTCACCCCAGGCATCAAAACAATGCTTTGGCAAGTTCGCAATGAGTCCGCCTCTTCCTTCAATGTCAGATTTTGTAGAAATGGAAGAGCCATCTGTTGTTGAGCTCCATGTTCTTTGCCCTCAGATAGACCTGATCAGCTTGGGTTTAGCGGCAGCCAGACCAGCCCCAAGTGTCCCAGCTGTCTGTGCTCTTTAAGCACCAGACCTCGTCTTCTGTACTTCGTTGTGTCAGCCCTCGGCAACCACACCTCCTCTTTGTCAGTTTTGTCTTCCATCATCTGTCTATTTGTTGCTTTGTGGTGGTTGGCATATTTTCTGTCAATTTGGAAGCTATAGCATCAGTATTTCAAATTCCACCAGGATTCAGCAGGACTCCAGACTAAGACGGATTAGGAAAAAGAGCTTGGTGATCGGCTTCTGAAAATAATCCAGTGAAACTCTGTGGATCACGCCAGAATACCGCCTCATGTTGAACTGAAAGTTGAGCACTCTAGGTTAGAAAGCACTCAAAATACACAGTGGCTACTACAAAGTGGCCAAGTGGCAGAATCGATGGACTCAACATGGCAACAGTAGTGAGGTTGGCTCAGGATCGGGCAGTGTTTCATTCTGCTGTGCATAAGGTCACTGTGGGTCAGTATCGACTAGATGGCATCTAACAACAACAAAGGATTCAAGCACACAAACCATCTTGAAGATGGTTCAGGATCAGGTACCATTTCCTCCTGTTGTGCTTAGGTCCCCATGACTCAGAGTTATCGCCTGGGCAATTACCACCATGTTGTGTCTGTCGTTGTTGTTGTTGTTAAGTGCCATCAAGTCAGTTCTGACCCACAGCAACCCTGCACAGGGTTTCTGAGGCTGTAAATCTTTACGGGAGCAGAAAGCCTCATCTTTCTCTCACGGAGCAGCTGGTAGTTTTGAACTGCTTCCCTTGTGGTTCACAGCCCAATTCGTAACCACTACGCTACCAGAGCTCCTTTGTTGTGTCTGTAGGCATGGCCAATAAAGAGCCCTAGTGGCACAGCAGATAGTTGCTTGACTGCTATCTGAAAGGTGGGTGATGCAAACCAACCCAGCAGGTCCAAGGAAGAAACCCATGAAGATCACAGTCTACAAAACCCTATTGCACAATTCTGCTCTGTCATGTGGGGTGGTAGTGAGTTAACCACAACAACCACTGCAGACACTAAGGCCACACTGAGGCTACAGGAGGGAGAGGGACTTCTCTCTTCTGTGTGCTTTCTATTCCTCTCAGACTCTCACTTTCCTTACTTTTTCACCTTGTTAGCAGTAGGTTGTTGTTGTTAGGTACCATCGAGTCGGTATTGACTCATAGCAACCTTATGCACAACAGAACGAAACACTGCCCAATCCTGGGCCAACCTCACTACTGTTGCCACACTTGAGTCCATGGATGCTGCCACTTGGCCAATCCATCTCCTTGGGGGTCTTCCTCTTTTTCTCTGACCCTCCACCTTACCAAAAATGATATCCTTCTCCAGCTACTGGTCCCTCCTGACAATATGTCCAAAGTATGAGAGACGAAGTTTGGCCATCTTGGCCTCCAAAGAACACTCTAGCTGCACTTTTTCCAAAATGGATCTATTGGTTCTTTTGGCAGCCCATGGTACTTTCAATATTCTTGTCCAACACCATAACTCAAAGGCATCAATTCTTCTAAGGTCTTCCTTATTCATTGTCCAGCTTTCACATGCATATGAGGTTATTCAAAATACCATGGCTTGGGTCAGGCGCACCTTACTCCTCAAGCAGTAGGAGGGACCGTTAAATCTATCTGAGGTAGCACAGTTAAAGATGGAAAAAGGGATTTGAAAACATCTAATCTTAATTTGAAGTCCCTGAGTGGTGCAAACGGTTAATGTGCTCAGTGGCTCCCCAGCAGATTGGAGGTTCGAGAACTGGCTCATCAGCAATGATAGTTCGAATTCTCAGCCCATTTGCTTAACGCCTGTGGAAGAGTGACTCTTAGTCTAAGTCATTTAGCCATCACTGCTAAGAGCTTTCTAGAGTCTGAATCTGCAACAAAGAATTCTGAGACCCTCATGATCTCTCTTTCGTTCCCATTCCCTTTCCTCGCTTGTGTGTATTTCTGATTTTACAATTTACTTAATTTTGAAGATTCTATCTTCAACTAAAAAAACAAGGAATGTATCATCTGCTTAACACCTCTTCCAATCCCTTCTGACTCATGATTTCACAAATGAAGGAACCGCACTAGATGCTTGAGTTTTCTCAAAACAATCCTGAGTGCGTAGTATCTACAGATGCTTACCCAAACCAAAGGCACACCTCACTGCTGCCAAGTCCATTCTGACTCATAGCAAACCTGGAAGACAGAGTACAACTGCTACATATGGTTTCCAGAACTTTAGGGAAACAGAAAGCCTCATCGTCCTCCTGCAGTGTCTGATGGGTTCACACTGTTGACCTCTCAGTTAGGAGTCAGGTGATTTAACCACTGGGCCCCAGGCTCCACAGTCCTTACTATGTATCCAAAACAGTAAAGTTGGTTGCTGATTCCAACTCAAGATGATCCTGTTTATATCAGAGTAGAAATGTGCTCCGTAGGGTTTTTAACACGGTAACATTTCTGGAGCAAGTTGTCAAGACATTTCTTTTGAGGTACTTCTGGAAGGGTAATTGAGTGTTACCAGGGACTTATCACGTGCCAAACCAAAAACCACACTCATTGTCATGGAGTTGATTCCAAT
The DNA here is from genome assembly GCF_000296735.1 of Chrysochloris asiatica. Lineage (NCBI taxonomy): Eukaryota > Metazoa > Chordata > Mammalia > Afrosoricida > Chrysochloridae > Chrysochloris > Chrysochloris asiatica. Next base: position 2,155,056 of record NW_006408619.1, on the reverse strand, counting down.
TCATGATGTTGTTGTTAGGTACCATTGAGTCAGTTCTGACTCCTAGCGACCCTGTGCACAACAGAATGAAACACTGCCTGGTCTTGCACCAACCTCACAATTGTTGTTACGTTTGTCCTGGGCAGCAGATGATAGATTTGAACTGACAACCTTGTGGTTAGCAGTCCAGGGCTTTTCCTGCAGCATCAGCAGGCCTCCTTATCCTATCAGGTGCTGCGATGGGCTAAGTGCTCAACCCATGGTGGCTAGTACCAACAATGACCATATTATCTCTTTCCACTGTCAAAATTATGCTGCCATATTGTTGTTGTTAAGTGCCCTCGAGTAGGTTCCGACTCACAGCGGCCTTGTATATGAACTGGGGCTTTGAACTGGCTAGCAATCCAGAACTTACCCAAGAGTGCTACCACAGGTCTTCTCCGCTGAGATATGTGTTCTTGTTAACATTTTTACCAGTGAGGACGCAGAGACTCAGTCAAGGCCAAGTGTCTGGCAAGGCCCCACCGTTATTAAGTGGCAGAGCTCCATTCGAACTCCAGGCATTCTCGTCCTTGACACCCTCGCTATCTGGAAACTGCACTACTCTGAATGCTGGAGCATGATGGAGAGAGTCCCCAGGCATGCATTAGTTGAATCACACTTAACCACTGCAGAGTCTTATTATGCATTTCCATCTTCTTTAGTGCTTTCTAATTAAAAAGGATGGCAGTGGTGGTCTTGCTGCTCTATAACTTCTGTTTTCTTTGAGTGCAAGGCAGACGATGCCCAATAAGTGCCTTTGTGAAGCAAGCCTACTGTGTTGCAGTCAGCTGTTTAAGTGCAGAGTTCTCCGTGGTCCCTTGTTAGTGGAGAAAGCTAATTAACAACACAACCACTCATTACTCACCCATACTTACTCTTGATTACAAAGAATATGTCAATGTATCCAATCACCTAAAAGTCTATAAATGTATGCCGTCACTATTGCTCCTGTTGCCTTTAAGTGCCCTCAAACTGGTTCTAACCCATAGCAATCCTGTGTAGGGTTTCCAAGAAGCAGCTGGCGAGCTTGAGCCACCGACCTTGTGGCAGTCCAGAGCAATATCCCACAGAGCCAAGCCAGGACTCCTAGCCTCACTATAACAGGCTTTAATTAATGATAATAGAATATTGATACTATTTAATATCAATTGAATGCTTTGGGAGGGCCAGGTACTCTGGAAGGTATTTTATTTAATCCTTAAAAGGACTCTATTATAAAATAGACATTTTCTCTTCATCTTGTCCATGAGAACTCTAAGGTCAAGGCTAGGTTGAAAGACAAAGAGGTGAGACTTGAAGCCAAGTGTATGCAACCTAGCTTAGTTGCCTAGAGCTGTTTTATCAGATATATCCCAAGTGGATGGCTTTAACAAACGGAAATCTATTCTGTCACAACCACTAAAGCCAGTGATAAGGACACTGAAGAATTCTACTAATTTCTTTAGTCTGAAATTGAGTAAATACGCAATCAAGGTGCATTGATAACTTTTAGTGGTTGGAGTGTGATATTTAGAAACAGAAAGGATCAGTAGTTGGAAAATATGGTCTTGCTAATAGAAACACTGCTGGCGATCATGTGATAGACTGTTGCACGATGGATGACTTACTCACTGCAAATACTTTTTGTCCATAAAGTAAACAACTACCATACACACTGATCTAACCAGATGGAATGCATACACATAAATCAAATTGACCACATCTGCAGGAAGAGACAATGGAGAAGTTCAATAACATCAGCCAAAAGGCCAGGGGCTGCCTGTGGAACAGACTATCAGTTGCTCATATTCAAGTTCAGGCTGAAGCAGAAGAAAATTTAAACAAGTCCATGAGAGTCAAAATATGACCTTGAATATATCCCACCTGAATTTAGAGACCATCTCAATAACAGATGTGATGCATTAGACACTGATGACCAAAGACCAGAAGAGCCATGGGATAACATGAAGAGCATAATACATGAAGAAAGCAAAGGGTCATTAAAAAGACAAGCAAAGAGAAAAGACCAAAATGGGTGTTAGAAGAGACACTGAAACGTTCTATTGAGCATAGAGAAGCTAAAGCAACAGGGAGAAATGAGGAACTAAAAGATGTGAACAGAACATTTTAAAGTAGAATTCAAGAACAGAGAGTAAAGTATTATAATGAATGTGCAAAGAAAACCAAAATGAAAGAACATGCTCGGCATTTCTCAATCTGAAAGAAATGAAGAAAAAAATCCAGTCTTGGGTTGCAATATTGAAGGATTCTGTGGGCAAAATATAGAACAAAGCAGGAAGCATTAAAATGAGATGGTACAGCCATTGTATCAAAATAAATTGGTTAATATTCAATCATTTCAAGAGATTCTATATGATCAAGAATCTATGATATTGAAGGAAGAAGTCCAAACTGCACTGAAGACAGTAGTAAAAACAAACTCTAGAAATTGATGATATACCAATTGAAATGTTTCAACAAACTGATCCTGTGCTAGAGGTCCTCACTCATCTATACCAAGACATTTATAACACAGTTGCCAGGCCAACTGATTGGAAAAGATTCATATTTGTGCCCATTCCAAAGAAAGATGACCCAACATAATGTAGAAATCATTGACCAATATCATTAATATCACGTACAAGTAAAATTTTGCTAAAGATAATTCAAAATCCATTACAAAATCCATTGACAGGCAGTTTCCAAAAATCCAAGCCTGATTCAGAAGAGAACGTGGCATCAGGATTATCATTGCTGACATCAGATGGATCTTGGATGAAAGTAGAAAATTGTTTGCCTGTGCTTTATTGACTATGCAAAGGCATTTGACTGTGTGGATCATAAAAACTCTGGATAACACTGAGAAGACTGGATATTCCAGAACACTTCACTGTGCTCATAAGGAACTTGTACGTAGTCCAAGAGGCAGACAGTCATTAGAACAGAACAAGGGATTACGGAATGATTTAAAATCAGGATAGGTGTGTGGCAATGCTGTACTTATTCAATCTGTATACTATTCAATCTGTATACTAAACTAATAATCTGAGAAACTGGATTGTGTGAAGAAGAACATGGCCTCAGGATGGCTGGAAAGAAGAGGGCTTGAAATACTTAATGATGAAGATTGAAGACTACAGCCTTAAGTACAGTTTGCACCTCAAAGTAAAGAAAGTAGAGAATTTTCATGAAGGAACCAAAAATAGCATCATGATAAAAAGAAAAATAAAATTGAATTTATCATTTTGCTTGGATCTACAATCAATACACATGGAAGTTGCAGTCAAGAAATCAGAGGACATATTGCATTAGGCAAATGAGCTGTGGAAAACATCTTTAGTGTCCAAGAGAAAAGATAGCATTTACACAGCTAAGGTGGGCCTGACCCAAGCACTGGTATTGTCAATCATTATATGCATATGAAAGATGGACAGTGAATAGGAAGACCTCAGAAAAACTGATGCATTTAAATTACAGTGTAGTGGTGCTGTAAGATAAGCAGTGGACTGTTAACCCCAAGGTTAGCAGTTAAAAACCACCAGCTGATGCTTGGAAATCCTGCACAGGGTCACTATGGGTTGAAATAACTTGACAACACTTAACAACAAGAGCATCGGAGTCCTGGTGTGGCACTTTAGAATATGTACTGAACTGCTAACCACAACATTGGCAGTTCAAAACCACTAGTCACTTCTTGGAAACCCTATACAGGGTCACTATGAGTGAGAACCAACTAGACAAGCACTTAACAACAACAGAGGAACACTGAATGTACGATGGACTGTAAGGAGAACAAGCGAATCTGTGTAGGAAAAAGTACAGCCAGCGTGCTGCTTAGCAACATGCATGATGAGACTGTCTCTTGTACATTGGGCATGTTGTTAGGAGGGACTAAACTCTAAAGAAGGACATTATGTTTGGAAAAGTGGAGGGTCAGCAGAAAAGAGAAGGCCCACAGTGAGATGGACTGAAGCAGTGCAGCCATCAAGAATGGACTGCAACTGGACAACAATTATGGGGAAGGCGTGGGGCCAGGCAGTGTTTCCTTCTGCTGTGCATAGGGTGGCTTAGGAGGTAGGACTGACTCAAAGGCACCTACCAACCACCACCATTACAGGAGAATGACATCCGATCATAAAATGGAGGATAATTGCATAATACTGAAAATCCTGGACTTAAAAGTTTGCTCAGATTTTTGTGGGACACAATTCAACACATAACAAGCTGATGGTTCTGTACACTGAGCCTTGATTGTACAATAACCTTCAATCTTGTCCAAGGTCTTTGAATAGATCCTGACTCATAGCAAACTTATGGTACACCGGAGAACTAATCCTTAGTGATTCTGAGATAGTAAATCTTTATAGGAGGAGACAGCCTCATCTCCCTCCCTGGGAACAGAAGTGGGTTTGAACCACTGGCCTTGAGGTTGACAGCCCAATGTTTAATCTACTGCACCACCAGGGTCCTTTAAAAGTCTCTGGGAATGAGAATGATGAACCATTCCCTTTTATATTGCATCAGGACCGAGTTTTACTCATCTAGCAGAACTCAGAATCATAAAATCTAAGAAACCAGGAGAAAAAGATAATTATAACAATAAACTGAAGTTACAGATGGTTTGACTGTAGCTAAATAAGCCCCGGAACCCTTCAATTTGGGTAAAATGGTAGCGACATGCAAAGTATGCAGCATTCAATTGTCCCAGTTGGGGCAATTGTGATGAAAACACAAGGTGGGCATGTTGGGGTTATCCAAGTGGCCGAGTGCAAACCAGATTGTGCGGTATTAAGCTATCAAATGTCCTGGTAAAATTGGTCCTGTACCATACAGATGCCTCAAGGTCCATGCTTATATGGGTATGTTTTTCTCACCATTAATGATAAGTATTTGGAATATAGAATTTGCATTCAAGCGTTATGTTTGTTTTCATTATTAAGTCTGGAGCTTGTTGAAAACGCCAGACACTAGTTTAGCACAGTTTGTGTGTGTTTAAGGAAATTCTGTGATAATAAGTGCTTGTTTAATCTCCTTCTCTTCACCCTATTGGTGAGGTAGGGATGTCTACCCTAGAGTTATGGGGTTGCTGAATGCACAGCACCCATCAAGACAGACAAGAGTCTATTAGTCATACTTTGGCCATAGAATCCTTCAATATTGCAAGTCAAGGTTTGAATTTTTGCTTCAGTTCTCTCAACTTGAGTATTCCAGGTCATTGTACATTTCATTATAATACTAGATGTCATCTGCTCAAGCTGTCCTTTGAAATTTTCTATTCAATTCTTTTATCTCTTCATTTCTTACCTCTTAGTTTAGATTCTCTATGCACAAGAACACGTTTCAGAGTCTCTTTGGATATCTGTTTTGGTCTTTTCTTTCTTTCCTGTCTTTTTAATGACCTTTTGTTTTCTTCCTGTATGGTGTTCTTGATGTCATCCCACAATTTTTCTGGGTTTGGGTCATTAGTGTTTAATGCATTAAAATTTGTTCATGAAATGGTCTCTGAATTTCAGTTTAATATATTCAAGTTCATATTTTGGCTTCATGGAGTTGTTTTAATGTTCCTTAGCTTCAACCTGAATTTGCATATGAACAATTGATGGTCTCTTGAATAGTCTGCCCCCAGGTCTTATTTTGGTCGATGAGTTTTTCTATTGTTTCTTCCTACAAATGTAGTTAATTTGATTTTTCTGTATCCTATTTGGAGAGGACCGTGTGTATGGTGGAGTCTTGGTATAATGCTGTTGAATAAGCACTTGACTGCTAATCACAAGGTTGGCTGTTCAAACCCACCAGATGCTCCTCAGAAACCATATGCAGGGTTGCTAAGAGTCAAAATTGATTCAATGGCACTTAGCAACACCATGTGTGTTGTTGTTGTGGTTGTTGGGTGCTGTCGAGTCGGTTCCAATCCATAGCGAACCTGTACAGGGTTTCCAAGGCTGTAACTCTTTACAGGAGCAGAAAGCCTCATCTTTCTCCCCCAGAGCGGCTGGTAGACGTCTGTTTCTGACCTTAAGGTTCACCCAATTCATAACCACTATACTACCATGTGCGTGGTAGCCATTTACTACCTTTTTAAAACAACATTAGTCTTGTAAAATCTATCATACAATCTGCAGCATCATTTCTATCACCAAGGCCATAATTTCCAACTCTTTCTTCTTTGTTTCCTATCTTTGAATTCCAGTCATCAGTAATTACCATTAAAATATTTTAACTTTATTAAAATAGTTTTCACTTATTATAATAGTTTTATTTTCTTTTATTTCTACATCACGCTCTTGATGGATCTGTTGGACAAGTTCTTATGAGACAAAACAAGAACAAAATGATTGTGTCTTATTTCTACCAAACTGAAGCTGTATTAGTAAAGATGGATTAGTGGGGGAGAGTAATTAAGAAATGTCCAGTAGGAATGCTGTACTAGGTATTGTCTGCTGACTCAGTACCTGTGTCCACCCTCTTCTATGTCCCTGATGGTGTGGCCATGAAGGTGCAGCGTTCAAATCTCTAAGAGAAACTGACTGACAGTTCCTGCTGTCGTGCCTTTAGATACATTACCTTTGTGCCAAGACCATGCTTCCTCCACGTTGCTGACAGTTAATGGATAAGCACAGTGATAGTCCTAGTGCCAGCCCATTCCTGCCTAATGTGCAATTCTTCTAATGGGTTACTTGTGTTTGAGGAATTCCCATTGGTCAAGCCAAGACTCTCTACGAATTATACTGTAGACTGAAGTTTATCCTACCCAATCTTACCTTCTCACGCTCATTGTACTTGTGTTTGGCATGCACTGGCATCTGAAGATTCTCCCTGTTTAGCTGTGTATCCTCCCTCTTTGTCCTCATTATTCAGAGTCACTTCCCCCAGCAAACGCCTTGCATATCTAATCCCATCTGGAGATAACCATGGCTTGGGTCAGGTGCACCTTAGTGCTTCCTTGGTGCTTGCTCCTTAAAGGACTTGAGCTGGCACATACTGCATTTATTACCCAGGCTTCCTCAAAATGAGGGCTTTGGATGTGATTTCTGCTCTGCTTCTGAGATGCTATGGCATGAGATTTGAAAAGGAGAAGGAAGGAAGATATCATTCTTTATGCATTGGTGCCAACTGACTTCTGGGATTCAGCAGATGTGATTTTCTGTAGCAGCCAGATTCCACATTCCACTGCCCAGTTACCAGCTTCATGAACTCTAGGCTGCTATGGCATTGGCAGCACTTTCTGACATTTCTTCAACTCTGGCCAGAAGCAGCAGGGACCCCCATGTCACAGCTGGTAAGGCATGATATTGAAGGCTAGTAGCACTTTCTTAACGTCTGCTTTTCCTGCATTTACATTAATTTTGTAGGCACCCCTTCCCCTGCATTGAATCCCTTTCTGCTTAAAGCCTCAAGAAGACTTCTGTTTCTGACATGAATACTAACTGATAACAGCCATTGATGTTCCAGGTTGCAAAGTTGAAAGTTTTTTTTTTTTTTTTTTTTTGCTGAGGAAAATTATTTGGTAAAGTTGTCACCTTCTATATCTTGCAAGCCAGTATAACAAGACTTTGTCTCTCATACTTTGGAACCTGTTACTGGAAAAGGACATCATGCTTGGTAAAGTGGAGGGTAAGTGAAAAGCAAGAAAACCCCCAGTGAGATGGGTTGGCACAGTGGCAGCAGCGATGAGCTCAATCTAACAACAATACTGAGAGCAGTGCAGAATCGTGAAGTGATTTGTCCTGATGTGCACAGTGTCACTATGAGTCAGAGATGACTTGATGGCATCTAAAGACAACATAACTTGGAAATTAATAACCAGGCCAGTACCTAGAGAAGGGTTGGAAATAAGAAAGTACCAGTGTGTGTTGACCGCTTCTTGAAGACATGTTAAGGAAAGATGAGCTCCAGCAAGGATTAGCCAGAGTTCAAGCAGAGATGAAAGAGAAAGCATCCAGAAATGAGGGGCTTTGCACTGCACCACTTGTATACCTGGTTTCCTTGAGACAGTCTGTTTCATACTCAAAAGTGGTTTGGTGTGGATGATAAATTATATGATCAACCTATCTATACCCCAAATAGTTAAAGAAAGGAATAATGCTCAAAATTCTTTCAAGAGCCTACTGAGACTTCATAGTTAGTTATTGCAGACAAGATGGCACCCTCATAACACACTCCTCCACCCAATCCCTCTACAACAGAGACCAAAAAAACAGTGAAACATATTCAGATGATACTTTGGAAGTCTGAGTATCAAATAAGAAGATAAAAAATTTGATTAAACACTGATTGGAAAGGGAGAGAGAGATAGGAGAGAGAGCAGAGTGATGCCTCACACTGCATCTGGCTATTTTGAGACACAAAAGACATCACACACAGGTGGGGAGAAGCCAACTTCACAGACCCCTAGTAGGACAGAGACACAGCGGGCAGATCCTTAGGGAAACAAGGTGAGCTCAATATGACTGGGATCTGGAAGACACAAACACAGTGAAATGGGCAAGAATTCTAGTGGCATTGTGACCACAAAGTAAGAAGAAAGCCAGTGAAGGCAAATGAACCAACTCAGTCAAGGGCCCGAGGCATAGGAGAGAAAGCCCGCAGGTGGCGGCTGAAGATTCTGGACTTTGTGTGCCGCCCCCTTAACTGAATCTGACCAAGAACTGGAGAACTGACTGCACCTACTCAGAATTGGAGTCCTGGTGTAGCACTCTAGGATATAAGGTCAGCAGTTCAAGCCTAGCAGTTGCTCCTCAGAATCTATAAGGGTTGGAACCAAATCAATGGCACTTAACAACAACAACTATTGTTTTCCCCACCATACCTTCCTAGTGATCAGGGATGAGGGCCTCCCAACTCCCCATCCTGGTAGCTAGAGACACCCCCCAAACACTCACCTTACACCTATCTCTATCTGGAACAATCCAGCTGTCTTTCTCCACCAGCAGCCACCCACTGTACCAATTCCCAAGCAGACCATACCTGTAACTATTGCACCTGTGTGATTAGCAGGTGACTCTTTCAGGGAACTGAAAAGAATAGTTGCCCTGAACATGGTGCTTATTTGAAGAACTATCTGTTTGGGACAAATTGAGAACAATAACCCAAAAGGTCAAATGGGAAGCAGAGAGGACAGCGGGTTTCTCTTAAAAGAAGAGCAAATAATATAAAGAATATAAAAATGGCAGCGGAACTTGAAGAATGTAATCAGTGTTACTGACTTGTACCCACATGTAAAAATTGTTGAACTACTGCATGTCCTGATGATTATTCTTCCAACAACAACTAACTTTTGTAATAAAGAAGAAAGCACTTATCTTTGTTCCCTCAAGCCCACTTCTTTAACTGAAGAAGAAAGGGAGTTCTTTGTTTCTACCAAGAGAAGACTGCCAAGGTTGGGGACCCCACAATAGACTTTTTACAGAGTTCCTTCATATTCATTTCCTAATGTTCCTCACCACCACTTGTCTGCCAGTTGTAGTGTGTGGTTGCAATGCTGGAATCTATGCTACCAGTATTTGAAATTCCAGCAATTATTAGTTATAGAATTCAGGCTAAGACAGACTAGGAGAAAGAATAACTGGACTGTTTCTGAAGGGTTGTTGTTGTTGTTGTGAGTTAGTTCTGACCCATAGTGACCCTGTATAGGGTTTCCGAGGAGCAGTTGGTGAGCTTGAACCACTGACCTTGCAGTTCAAACGGTTTTGCAGTCTGAAGGGGTTGCCACTGAAAATCATGAATAACAACTCAACATTGTTGGATATAGTACCAGAAGATGAGCACCTTAGGTTGGAAAACACAGAAAATATGAATAAAGAAGAGCTGCCTCCTCAAAGTAGAATTGGCCTTACTGGCATGGATGGAGTAAAGCTTTCAGGACCTTCATTTGCTGATGGAGCACAACTCAAAATGAGAAGAAAAAAGTGGAAATATGATTCAATAAAGAAATTTGGAAGACAGCAACTTGGCCAACTGATTGGAGAAGACTTATTTTTGTGCCCACTCTAAAGAACGGTGACCAAACAGAAGGCAGAAATAGTTGAATAATATGAAGTGCATGAAGCATGAATCTAGGAAAATTGAAATCTGTCACAAATGAAATGGAGCACATTAAGATTGACACCCCAGGAATTGTTGAGTGAAAATGGACTGTCATTGGCCATTTCGAATTGGACAAACATATAGTTTACTATGCCAGTAACAATAAACTGAAGAGCAGTACCATCTCATTCATCATCAAAATGAGCATTTCAAGATCTATCTTGAAGTGCAATGTTGCCTGTGATTGGATAATATTCATACACCTACAAGGAAGACCAGCTAACAAAACTATTAGTTAAATTTACCAACCAAATACTGAAACAAGTGATGATGAAATATAAGAATTTTGTCAATTTTTTTCAGACTGAAATTGATCAAACATGCAATCAAGATGCATTGAAATTACTTTTGTGATTAGAATGCAAAAATTGGAAGCAAAAAGGAAGAATGGGTAGTTGAGAAATATGGTCTTGGTGATACAAACAATGCCAGACATCAAATGATAGAGTATTGCAAGGCCAACGGCTTATTCATTGCAAATACCCTTTTTTTATGGCATAAATGGCAACTACACATGGGGATTTCACATGATGGAAAATAGAGGAATCAAATTTACTACATTTGTCGGAAGAGACAGTAGAGTAGCTCAACACCATCAGCTAAAACAAGGCCGGGGGCGGATTGTGGAACAAACCATCAATTACTCAAATGCAAGTTCAGGCTGAAGCTAAAGAAAATAAGTGAATGTGAGCCAAAATATGACCTTGAATATATCCCACTGGAATTAAGTCACCATCTCAAGAACAGATTTGATGTATTAGACACTAATAACCAAAGACCAGAGGAGTCGTGTGATGACATCAAGAACATCATACATGTAAAAAGCAAAAGGTCATTAGGAATACAGGAAATATAGAAATACAGGAAATAAAGAAAAGACAAAAATGGATGTTGGAAGAGACTCTGAAACTTGCTCTTGAATACAGAGAAGCAAAAGCATTAAGAAGAAATGATGAAGTAAAACTCTGAGCAGAAAATTTAAAAGGCGAGCTCAAAAAAACAAAGTAACATAATGAACTGTGCAAAGACAAAGAATTAGAAAACAAAGCGAACTAGTGAAGCTTTTCTGAAGCTGAAAGAATTGAAGAAACATTTCAAGCCTCAGGCTGTGACAGTGAAGAATTCTATGAGTAAAATATTGAAAGACACAGGAAGCATCAAAACCAGATGGGAGGAATGCACAGTCACTGTGTCAAAAAGAATTGGTTAATGTTCAATCATTTGAAGGTATACCTCATGATCAAGAGTCGATGGCAATGAAGGAAGAAGTTTAACTGCACTGAAGGTATTGACAAAAAAATCCCTCCAGGAATTGACAGAATGCAAATTGAACTGTTTCAACAAACTGATGCAACCCCGGAGCACTGACTTGTCTGTGTCAAGAAATTTGGAAAACAGCTACTTGGCCAACTGATTAGAAAACATCCAAATTTGTGATCACGCTAAAGGAAGGTAATCCAACAGAATGCAAAATCTGTGGAATAATATTAGTACTAATTACACGCAAGTAAAAGTTTGCTGAAGAAAATTTAAAAACGATTGCAATAGTGTGTTGACAAGGAGCTGCCAGAAATTCAAGCCGTATTTAAAAGAGGATGTGAAACTAGGGATCTCATTGCTGGCATCAGATGGATCATGGCTGTAAGCAGAGACCACCAGAAAGATGTTTCCTTGTGCTTTATTTACTATGCAAAGACATTCAACTGTGTGGATCATAACAAACAATGTATAATATGCAAAGAGTAGGTATTCCAGAATGCTTAATTGTGCTCATGACATGTCATTAGAACAGAACAAGGGGATATTGAATGAACACCCTCAAAAACCCTGTACAGGGTCGCTATGGGTCGGAACTGACTCGACGGCACTTAACAACAATAAAATTAGGAAAGGGCTGTGTCAGGGTTGTATCCTGTCATTATTCTTATTCAACCTGTATGCTGAGTAAATGATCTGAGAAGCTGGATTATATTAATATTTAGCATCAGATTTGGAGAAAGACTTATTAAACAACCAGTGATATGCAGATGACCAACCTTGTTTGCTGGAAGAGGACTTGGAATATAACTGATGAGGATCAAAGTCTACAGCATCCGGTATGAGTTACACCTCAATATAAAGGAAGTGAAAATCCTCACCACTGGACCAATAAATAGCATCCTGATAAATGGGAGAAGAGATTGACTGAAGTTGTCAGAGATTTCATTTTGCTTATATCCACAATGAGTGCCCATGGAAGCAGCAGTCAAGAAATCAAAGGATATATTGCATTAGGGAAATCTGCTGCAAAAGACCTCATTAAATTGTTCAGAGCAAGGATTTCAGTGTGAGGACTAAGGAATATCTGAACCAAACTACAATACTTTCAATCACTTATATATATGTGAAAGTTGGACAATGAGTAAGGAAGAACCTAGAGGAATAGATGCATTTGAATCATGGTGTTGAAGAAAAATATTGAAAGTACCATCGACTGCCAGAAGAACCAACAAATCTGTCCTGAAAGAAAGAAAAAAAAACAACAAAACACCAGAATTCCCCTTAGAAGACAGGATGGAGGATGTTGAGATATCATCTCTTACACTTTGGACATGTTGTTAGGAGGGACCAGTCCTGGGGAAAGGAATTATGCCTAGAATAACGGTGGGTCAGCAAAAAAGAGGAAGCACCCCAACATGATGGATGGACACTGTAACAGCAACATTGAGTTCAAACATAACATCAATTGTGAGGATAGCACAGGACTGGGTAGTGTTCAGCTCTGTTGTGCATTGAGTCTCCATGAGTTACAACCAACACGATGGCACCTAACAGCAACGTTGTTCCTCAGACCTAGGGGTCAAAGTAGAAAGAGAATGGGGTAGAAAGAAAAGGTGCTTCCATCCGTCAGGAAAACTACAGCACGATGCTGCCCTTTCAGGCTGACGTAATAAGAGTCATAGTACGTCCTAGAGAGGGATCCCACAGCAGACATGGTGGGCCAACCCTCTCTGCAAAATTGTCTTGCCAGAATGTGGTGGCTTTTAGAGGAGATAGTACATCTTCAAGAGTTCTTCATCTAACTCCATGCTATTGCCCTGAGCCTGTCATTGGCCCGATGTGTAGCCAAGACAAGAAACTCAGAGCCTGGTGCCAGCTGACAAGAATATATCAATGGAGCTATAGTCTCTGGTCTGTACAAGACTTCTAAACTCTTTAGGGTGTTTTTATGGTTAAAATAGAAATGGAACACTGCCCCCACAAAATGGGCCCTAGCCAGTGATTTTTTTGCCAAGTCAATCTCGAATACAATTGCTTCAATTGCGAATAAGTATTGAGGGTTGAGGCTATTAACTAGACCTCAGACTTCCTGGCAGACTAAGAATGCCCCTGTCACTGGAATTGGGCTCACAAGTCGACATGGGAACTGAGGAGTTAAGATAACCCTGAAGCAGGGGTCTAGGAGAACAATACATCCCTGTTCTTTATCTTTGGCTGATGAATTTCCCAATGCTGCATTGGACTGAGACCAGGTTATTTCTGTGCTTACAAAGACCTTTTCTCACTAGGGCAAAAGGCAGCGTGGTTGTGCCTTCCTGGAATTCTATAGAAGCAAATGTCAAGCAATATGTGTGTATGGGTCTATGTTTGTACATATATGCAAAATATTTATAAAATGCCTTTTGGCCTCAGACAAAGCCATAGTTACCTAGATATGCCTGCCTGAGTCCACAGTGCATAGCTATTCTAACTTCAGATGACTGTCCGTTAGAAGAGATTTCCTGAGCCCCCAAGCCTGTACCCCTTAGGCACCCTTCAAGTCTGTAACTGAACCCAGCCCTGGGGATTAACTTCCAGCCAAACAGAAGACAAAACTATAAAGTGAATCATAACTCCAGGGAGAAATGCACTGCTAGGTTGGGTACAACCAACCATCAGAGACCTAAAGACAGCATTTGCCTAAGCTAAGCTAAGAAGTAAGAAAAGGTCAAAAAAGAAGTGGATGTGAAAAAGAAATCCTGGGAAGAGCGCTGTCTGGTTAAGGGGACTACAAAGATGAACAAAACGACATGTGTGTAAACTGCTGGGTGAAAAACTCATTTGTTCTGCAAACTTACATCCAAACTACAATAAAAAGTTTAAAAAGAGAGAAAGATCCCTAGATTGAAATTATAGACAGTCCTGGTATTCACTGTAGGATAAGCACTGGACTGAACTGCAAGGTCAGCAGTTCAAACCCACCAGCCACTCCTTGGGAAACCTATATAGGTCTGCTGTATATTGGAACCAACTCCACGACACTTAACAGCAACGAGAAGAATCACTGAACTATGCAAACCATGTAATGAACCAAAATACATCATTCGAATGGTTCTTTTAAGTACGGTGGAGTTGGTCCTAACTCGTAGCAACCCTGTAAAGGTTTTCCAAGGAGTGGCTAGTGGGATTGAACAGCTGACCTTGTGGTTAGCAGGCCAGTGCTTATCTTACAGTGGCATATCAGGACTAATTAGAGCAGCTAACAGTTATTGAATGTTTACTGACGACAAGTGAATGATAGAATGCTTATACTAGAAGAGATCTTTCGTGAATAATAATAAAGTCAGTTAATATCTACTGAGTACCTACTATGTGCCATGCATTACTCTCCATACTTGTTGTTAAGTGCTGTGGAGTTGGTTCCTACTCGTCGCAACCCTGAGGACTGTCTAGTGTGTTTGCACTATTGATCTTGCAGTTCAAATGCCTTTGTGGTCCACTGTTAATCCTACAACCTCACACCAGGACTCCATTCCCTGTGCTGGGATAATGCAATAAATGAAATAGATTATCTGCATCATGGAGTTTACATTCTAGTAGATAGACAACTAACAAGCAAATCAATCTGATAAATTCTTATGCTTAAAAGTGCTATGATGATGGAGTCTCTGTGAGGAGTACATGACTCCCTATCATCTCTGTGCTCTGGGTGGCTGATCTCTGTCCCGTTCACATGATCCAGCAGATTCAAAGACATCCAGGGTCTGTGTCAGACAGAGGTGTGCTATCAAACTCCTCACGAGCCCAGGGAGAGAATCACTCTGGGGACTCGTTGTGTATGTTGTTGTTAAATGCTGTCAGCTTAGTTCCGACTCATAGTAACCCCATCTAGTGTTTCTGAGAAGTGACTATGAATGTGAACAGCCCACCTTGTGGTTCAAACCGACCTTGCGGTTCAGTGCTTATACCACAGAGGGGAAAGACCAACTTTACAATACACAACCTGTCAGATCTTCACCACGTTACCAAATTAACTTCACCAACCATAAGCCATCCAGTTAGCATGTGCTTTCTGATGAGAGACACTGTATATAAATAATTATGATCTCTTCCCCAAAATGACGTCTCATTGCCGTTCAGCACACGGTAACTCATTTTGACCCTAAGCGCAGAGTGGAGCTGCCCAACTGGTTCCTAAAGCTGTAAATCTTTATAGAAGCAGACTGTCCCATCTTTCTCTCATGGAGAAGCTGATGATTCAAGCCATCAAGCTTTGGGTGAGCAGTCAGATGTTTCATCTATGTACCACCAGGGCTCCTCAAACTGACATTGTTGTTGTTATTAGGTGCCATCGAGTCAGTACCGACCGATAATGACTTTATGCACAGCAGAACGAAACACTGCCCGATCCTGGCCAACCTAACTACTTACTGTTGCCACGCTTGAGTCCATAGATGCTGCCACTTGGCCAATCCATCTCCTTGGGGGTCTTCCTCTTCTCCTCTGACCCTCCACCTTACCAAATATGATATCCTTCTCCAGTGACTGGTCCCTCCTGACAAGTATGAGAGACGAAGTTTGGCCATCTTGGCCTCCAAGGAGCACTCTGGCTGCACTTCTTCCAAACCTACATAGCCCACTCCAATCACAAGAAAACACCAGACAAACTCAAATAGGGGGACACTATTTACAAAATAATTGGCCAAAACTGTTCAAAACTGTTCAGGTCATAAACACAAAACTTTTCAAAACTGTTCAGGTCATAAAATAAAAAACAAAAAAAGACTGAGAAATTGTCAGAAAGTGGGAGAAATTAAGGAGCTATCACAGTGAAATGTACAGTGGTGTCCTGGGTAGGATTCTGTAAAGGGGATATTAGTAGAAAACCTGGTGATCTAAGGCCTGTAGTTTATAGTGTTGGATCAATGCTAATTTCTTAGTTAGGTAGGAGGCTAATTTTAGCAAAGAGGTAAAAGCTATATGGGAAGATTCTGTACCAACTGTGCAGCTTCCATGCAAATCTAAAACTACTCCAAAGTAGAAAAGCTTAAAATACAAAAATATACTTAAAAAAAAAATGTGCCACTTCACTGTGTCACCATTGAGTCACAATATTTTCCAGAACTTTCCTGGGGACTTTCCATTTGGCAACATTCATCCACAGGCCAAAGAAGATTTGCCCCTCTGACTATTAACAGGGCAAAGAAAGGAAGGGGGGCTGGGGAACATATGAAGTTGATTAAGTTTATAAAGATTACTCTTTAGAGAATACACTATTAACAAATCTGCACAATGCAATAGTTTCAGTGACTCTACCATCATCCCGGAGAACCTAGGTGGCACAAATGGTTAAGCACTCTACCTCATATTTGGTAGTTCAAACCTACCCAGAGGTGTCATGAAGGACGACCTGGAAATCAACTTCAAAATGGTCACAGCCTTCGAAACACTCTGGAGCACAGTTCTACAATGACACATATGGAGTTACCGAGTTACAGAGTTGACTCAACAAATGGCTTATTCATTTACTTTTGAATTACCATCAAATTTTCTCAGGATGTGGGAATATTCTCTTGTTGCTAGTTGCCACTGTGTCGATTTTTACTCCTTCTCTAAGCATTTATAAACACCATGTTTCCTAACATCTCCAACTTCACCAAAACTTAGTGCACCAGCCTGGATCAATAGTCACTCAAATAAATCATTTGAGACAATCAGAAGCTTCATTATTCATTTCCCTTGGGGGGAAAAAAAAATGTCCTCTGTGGTGGATGTTTTTAATGTATTCCTTCAACCTACTTCCATTGCAGCACGTCATGCTAGGGAATCAATATGGACAGCAAGTGGCCCCAGCAAACTAAAGAGATGAAGGGTAATTACTGACAAGCCAAAGAAACCATCTTCTCTGTGGCAGCTGCATCTCTGGTCATGAATTTTCAGGAGAACCTAAGCATCTTCACTGGACCTGGTGCTTACTAATTAGTTATTTACTGAGCACCTACCTGTGAGGTATGTGCTAGGGCCATACCATCATGATTTTATTGCTAACCTAACATGATAGGCATTATTGTTTCCTACGACAGGGAATTTGAGTTGTGGTGCTGGAGGAGAATACTGAAAGTGCCATGGACTGCCAAAAGAACCAATAGATCTGTTTTGGAAGAAGTGCAGCCAGAGTGCTCCTTGGAGGCCAAGATGGCTAGGCTTTGTCTCTCATACTTTGGACACATTGTCCAGAGAGAACAGTCGCTGGAGAAGGATGTCATGCTGGGTAAGGTGGAGGGTCAGAGAAAAAGAGGAAGACCCCCAACGAGATGGATCAGCCAGGTGACATCATTGATGGCGTCAAGTGTGGCGGCGGTAGTGAGGTTGGCCCAGGATCAGACATTGTTTTGTTCTGCTGTGCATGGGGTCGC
This sequence comes from Chrysochloris asiatica, assembly GCF_000296735.1. Lineage (NCBI taxonomy): Eukaryota > Metazoa > Chordata > Mammalia > Afrosoricida > Chrysochloridae > Chrysochloris > Chrysochloris asiatica. The sequence goes on along the minus strand of NW_006408619.1, from coordinate 2,137,315 downwards.
TATGAGTCGGTTCCGACTCGATGGCACCTGACAACAACAACAACAACTACAGGGAAGAGGAGCTCTGTTGGCTTAGTGGTTAAGAATAGGGCTATGAGTCTCATGGTCAGCAGTTCGAAACTACCAGCTGTTCCATGGGAGAAAGATGAGGCTTTCTGTGCCCATATAGTTAACAGGCTCAGAAACCCTGTGCCGGGTGGCTAAGAGTTGGAATCAACTCTACGGCACATAACCCCCACCACCACCATCACCACTACAGGTAAGAGACAGAGACTCAGAAGCATTAAGTCACATAGTTGGTGGTGGTTGGTGGTTATGTGCCATGGAATTGGTACTAACTCATAGCAACCCAGGGTTTCCAAGGCTGTAAATCTTTACAGGAGCAGAAAGCCTCATCTTTCTCCGATGGAACAGCTGGTAGTTTCGAACTGCTGACCTTGCGGTTCGCAGCCCGATTCATAACCACTATGCTACCAGAGTTCCTTGGTTGAGCATCAAGTCTAGATTTCTCTGACTTCAAACCTCAAGCATTTACCCCAGTCTTAGAACTGCTTATTCACAGGGAAATATCTGTACTAACATAGGCAACACATGTTCCATACCTCTGGAAAAGCAAAAGAGAATGCAAATATCAATATCTGAGTAATTTACCTTTCAAAAATGTAGTGGATCAGTTAAACAACATAGGTAACTCAACTTGTCTTTATTTTTTCTTCCAACAGTAGGCTCTAGGTTCTACAGCAACGGCAAAAGGCAGCTCTTCATGGCTGAGCCACCTGCTCAAGATAAAATCCAGGCAAATAACTTCTACACTTTTTTCCCTCGAGCCACAGAAACTGTGTTGTTTTATTATTTGAAAACAACAAAATGTATATATGTAATATGAGAAAACAATATCTTGAGGAAAAGCACAGGCACTAGGCTCAGAGCAAACCTGCAGGAGCCTTCCCCAGAGAAAACAAGAAACACGCTGGCAGAGGTAAAGCTATAGAACAGAAGCCGACACAACCGAAAGCATTAGCATCACAGCCAGATGAAAGACACTCCGGAAATTAAAATGTAACTCAAGTAGGTAGAGGATACTGAATGACCAAATTTGTACAGATGGATGGATGGATGGATGGATGGATGGATGGATGGATGGATGGATGGATAGATAGATAGATAGATAGATAGATAGATAGATAGATAGATAGATAGATAGATAGTAGCTAGAGAGAGAGATTCACACCCATACACAAGAGGGTCTCAAAAAGTTCAAAGGAAAATGTCATTATCTTTTAATTCCATTTTCTCAAGAATTTTCTTTTTAAATTATTCATTATAAATTGAATGAAGGTGATCAATTTTATATTCACCAAATAAAACACTGTCTTATCTCAATGGTTGCAATCGTCTCCGAAGATCAGCAGGTATCCTATTTCCCTCCGGTGGTTCCTATTTCCTTTCCACCCTCCTTCCCATCTTTTCTCACCTTTGTCCTTAGTGCATGCTTCCCTTATGAATCTGTGTGCTTGACAGTCCCATCATTCACAGAGCATATCTTACTAGTTTTGCTGTTCTCCCCGATAGCTACTGCCTGGCCCAAAGTTGGACCACAAGACTGAGCTCCTTTCCAGTCATGAAGGTGGTCAAAGGTCATCAGCTCAGGTTGCTCCAGTCTCTTTCTGACCAGCAAGCCTCGTCTTATTTTTTTAATAATTTTGAGTTTTGATCATGCCGTTTTTGAAGTCCTCTTGTGTGTGTGTATGGTCACTATGAGTCAGAATTGGCTTTATGCCAATGGGTTTATATATTCAAATATATGTTGTTAAGTGCTATGGAATCAGTTCTGATTCATAGTGACCCTACATAGAGTTTCTGAGGAACAGCTGGTGGGTTTGAACTGCCGACCTTGTGGTTCACAGTAAAGTGCTGATCATACAGCACCACACCAGGAGTCCATTCGAATATCTACTGGTGCACATAACACCGCCTGTCTACTTGGTGTACTGCATGTAGCAACTTGTGTGTTTCTGTGATTCTGGAAGCTGTTTCACAAGTATTTCTAATACTAGTAAGTTCTTCCATGGTGGACAAGTTTTAAGAGAGCTTTCAGACTTGGTGATCCACTACTGAAAATTAATCAGTGAAACTTAATAGATCACAAGTAGACATCTTACTTGCTTGTTTTAGACATATTGTCAAGAGGCATGGAGTCATGTATGGTGATATAGAGGGACCATAAAGACAAAAGAGATCCTTAGTGAGATGTATTGGCACAATGGACTAAGTGAAGGGCCCAAACAAGGCAGCAATCATGAGGATGGCTCAAAAATGTCCATTTTGTTCTGTTGCACATAGATTGTCATACATTGGAGTCAACTCAATGGCAGTTATCTGTCTAGCTATCTGTGTGGCTATTTAGCTGTCAAATGGTCAATCTCTACCTGTATATGGCCATCGCTCAGTAGCCACTTCCCAGGTTACTACATTCCTAGGTCAGTCTGGTACATTGTAGGGCTTAACCTTGTTTAGATGCGCTTAGGTTTTGACCCTGAGAGATATTTAAAACACTGACTAAAAAGAATTTTCTATCATCTCTGACCTTGAGCAAGAGAAAGTAAAGAGAACAGGCCTCTAAAACACTATTCACACTAAACTCTAGACCAGGTTCCTTGGGTGTCTCATGGGTGTGTGAAAATCACAAAGCACATAACCTTCACACACACAAATTTGATTCAGACCACACCCTATCCATCACCATTGATGCTTCAGCCTGTAATGAAAGACAGGGGTGAGAGCCCATGGGGAAAGAAACTTTAGCTGGGTTAATACTTCATCTCTCATGGATCCCAAGACACTGAACTTGTTGTCAAACATCAAACATGAAGAATACACATATCCCTGGAGAGTACATGTGGGTCCCACTTCATGAACCTCAAAAGCAGGTGGTGGAAATTATAGTTCCAAATAGCAGGCATAGATTACAGGAAAGAGATTATGATGGGAAATAAGGAAACATTCCCTTTTTCATTATGACCTGCTTCAGAGTTGGCAGAAACAAGTTATATTTGTAAATACATTTGCCTAGAAAACCCTGATATCACATCAAGCTATGAGAAAAGTTATCACTTTCATTTATATAATACATTGCAGCATGGAAACTGAGGTTCATGATGTCAGTCATGAACTGTTCATGGCTCAGAAATTAAATGGAGAAGCTTAGTTGGCCACAAATGTCTAAGGAGCCACATTTAGTCATTAATAATGTCCTGAGCTACAAAAAGAATAGAAACAATGGTCTGCTTTTCTATCATCTTGGGGTAGGGATCTGCAAGAGTCCTAAAGCAACAACTAGGTTATTATAGCAGTATTATTACAAGCTCCATCACTAGTCCAACGTGGATGGGAAGTCCAGTGTTATAGGATTCCCTGGAAACAACTCTGCTTCACAGCTTTTCTTGAAATTCTCCCAATGGAATTCTTCTGTGATGCTGTTTTCAATTCCTTCTTCTCTATTTATCCTATCTAAAGCTCCTCCACGTCTAACATTCGGTGACTATTTATAAATTCTGGAAGTATCTGTCACATACATAACAAGCCATGAAACTACATTCGACTCAGGAAGATACTAGAAGTGTATGTTAAGCCCCAGTGCCTTTGTTTCTGGAATTTTCTCATGACTGGAAACCAAAAGTGACAGAAGATGACTGATATTGTCCCCCAACAACAGCAACCTTTTGTTTATCCTTAAATAATGATAATATTTTATAATTGTAATATAAATAATTATCGTATCTGGAACTCAATATTCTATTCAAATTCCCAGCTCCCTCATAAAGTTGGCAGATTTGGAAAATAGAAGAATTTTAAATTTAAGGTGGAAAAAGTGCTGAACTCAAATAAAATAACTTCATGGAAGACTCAAAATGTTTGACAAATGTTTCTTAAAATGGGCATTCCTCTTCCTTCCTAATTGAACCTAAATTAGTCCACTCTCCTATGTTGTTGGTAAGTGCTGTCAAATCAATTCCAATCCATAGCGACCCTGTGTAGTGTTTCTGATGAGCATCTGGTGAGCTTGAACTGCTTATCTTGCAGTTCAAATGGCTTTGCAGTCTGGCGCCTTAACCCACAGCGCCACACGAGAACTCTACTATACCCAGACAACAAAAAAAGTTCTACCCATGAATCATGTTATCAAGTGAAATCAAAAAGCATTACTTTTCTACAAAAAGAATCTGACACACACACTCATATGTTATTTTCAAATCGTTTGTGATGTGATGCCAAATAAAGTAGCTATTAAACTATATGTTCTACAATCTCTATATAAAGTACGTCATGTAACATATTGTAATATTGTAAATGACTGGAGAGAAATACACTAGAATGTTGATAATAGTAATCTTGTTGTTGTTGTTGTTAAGTACCATGGAGTCAGTTCCGACTCATAGTGACCCTGCACAGGTTTTCCAAGATTATAAATCTTTATGGGAGCAGAAAGCCTCATCTTTCTCCCACGGAACAGCAGGTAGTTTTGAACTGCCAACCTTGAGGTTAGCATCCTGATTTGTAATCACTGCACAAGCAGAGCTCCTAGTAATATTAGGATTATAAAAATGGTTGACCTTTCTTCATTCTCCAGGCCTTTTATTCTTCATTTTCCCAGGTCTTACAATACTCTTTCATTGCTTATCTTTGTGCTTTACATGAAAGTTAAATAGCAAATTAGTTTTACAGTCAATATTTCACACAAAAAATTGTTCTGAGACACTGGTTGTAATCTCAATGTGTCAAACACTCTCCCTATTTCCTTCCTGGGTTCCTTGTTTCTGGTCCAGTCTCCCTGTCCTTCGTTATCTTATCTTTGTGAATGTTGCCCTTTTGTCTCTTATAGTAAATTGTTCTAAGGAATACATTCTTCGCTGTTTTATTTTATTATTGGAGTCCTGGTGTGGCACTGTAGGATAAGCAAGGTCAATTTGAACTGTAAGGATGGTGGTTCAAACTCATCAGCTGCTCCTGGAAGCCCTATACAGGGTTGCTGTGAGTCAGAACCAACAGGAAAACACTTACAACAACAAGTGGGAGTATCATTTGTTTCAAGTTGAAGGTTGTAAGATAAGCACTTGACCACAAGATTGGTTTGAATACAAGGTCCATGATTCAAACTCACCAGCTGCTCCTGTGAAACCCTATACAGGGTTACTACGAGTCAGAAGACACTTAACAACAACTAAGGGTAATAGTCTCAGAGATTCTACTCGAGTCTCTTTTTGGTAACTAAATTTTGCCCTTTATGTATTTTTTTAATTTGAGGTGTGTTCTACATTTTGTACCCATTCTTACAGGCCCTTCTAACGTGGTCTTGGTCAGAGTCATTGGTGGCGGCAGCCAGGCAGCAGCAGTTCTTGTTTCAAGATACAGGAGGCAGTGTTTATGTAGGTCATTCATCCTTGGACTAATTGCTTCCTTGACCCTGGTTTCTCTTTGTTCTCCTTTGCTCTAGGAGGGAAATGATAAATGCTTGCTTCTTCCATGGTCACTCATAAGCTTTTAAGACTCAGGAAACAACTAATTAGATTTGAATGCAGAATGTTACCCTTATGAAATGTGTTTAGCCATTTGACCTAGAAGTCCCGAGACTTAGATTCCTGGCCTGCAAGTCCAGTAGTTCAGCCCCAGTGTCTAAATATTTTCAATACTTGTGCCCCTATGGTGTGTTCAATTACTTATGTGAGTATACATGCAGCATTTACATAAATCTATGTCCACATCTCTCTCTCCCAATATACATAAATATATATATATATATATATATATATTGGTGGTGGTGGTAAGTACCATCCATTTAGTTCTGACTCAGCTGGACCCTATAGGGTTTCCAAGGAGCAGACGGTGGGTTTGAACCACTGACCTTAGGCTTAGCAGTCCAGTCTGTTATCCTACAGTGCCATACCAGGCCTCCATATGGAGTGGGACTGTAGGGTATGTCTTTGACAATAAGGTTTGAAGCCTTGGAAACTCTATACAGGTTATCTATGAGTCATAACCGACACAATGGCATTAAACAACTAGATATAGAGATACATAGATGTTGTTGTTGTTGTCAGGTGCCATTGAGTCGGAACCGACTCATAGCTATCCCATGCACAGCAGAA
>NW_006408619.1:2120253-2130319 GCF_000296735.1 Chrysochloris asiatica | reverse complement strand
GATAGATAGATAGATAGATAGATGATAGATAGATGATGGGTAGATAGATAGATAGACAGACAGATACAGATATAGATATAGATATGGTGTTTGTGTGTGGGATAGTCCTGCACAACCTCCCTCACCTATTTAGAATACATATTTACCTACATGTGTACTCACCAATTATTGCTAGTTACTATTGCTGTTGGACTCCTTGTGTGACACTGTGGGATCCGCAGAGGACTGCAAACCCTAAGGTTGGTGGTTCAAATCCACCAGTTTTTCCTCAGTAACCTTGTTTACGGTCGCTCTGTGTCAGAAATGACTCAACAGCACTTAATAACAACAATGTTATTGCTGTTGAGGGATGTGATAGCATTTACCACAGTTGTAGTTTATTCTTGTGGACCTCTCAGTGGCTTTCTTTGCCTTGATCACATTGCGCTCACCTTTCTCATATCATACATTGCCTTTTCTTTCCCCAGAATTAACATACATCTATGACTTAGGTGTCCTGGAATGTTGCTGTAGGATAAGGACTGGACTGGGAACCACTAGGTTAGCAGTACAAAGCGACAAGTCCCTCCTTGGGAACCCTATACAGGGCTGATAGGATTTGTAACTGACTTGATATCACAACAACTGTCATGTTAGTGATTCTTCCTCCTCATCTCTCCCGTCCCTTGTAACCCTCCAAGAGTATTTCTTTGTGTGTGTAAACCTCTTCTTGACATTTTATAATAATGGTCTTACACAGTATATGTTCTTGTCTCTTGGACTTACTTCACGCAGCATAATGTCCTCCAGAGAGGTTTCCCAGTTATCATTCTGTACTAAGCCATAAATTGAGCATAAGTCAGAAAGTATTTTCACAAAAATCACTGAAACCTTTATTATAGAGAAATACGAGAATGTGAAGCTACTGTTTCTTGAAATATCCTCCATCTAGGTCTATATATAACCACTCATCTCTCAGTTTGTAAAACTGTGGTGGTTTGGGGTTTGCTGTGACACTGGAAGCTATGTCACCAGTATTTTAAATATTAAATAGGGTCATCCATACAGGAAATGTTTCAGAAGAACTTCCAGACCAAGACACACTAGGAAGAAGGAGAGGCAAACTACTTCTGAATGGTTAACTCCTGAAAACCTTGTGAATTGAAGCAGAACATTGTCAGACATTGTAGCAGAAGATGAAAACTTTATGAATTGCAGCAAATCACATGAGATATAACGCCGGAAGATGAGCTCCTCAAGTTGAAAGGTACTCAAAATATGACTGGAGAAGAGCTTCCTCCTCAAAGTAAAGTTGACCATGATGACATCAATGGAGTTCAGGACCTTCATTTGCTAGTGGGGCAAAACTCAAAAGAGGAGAAATAACAGCAAACATCCATCGACGATCAGAATATGGACTGTACGAAGTGTGAATCTAGGAAAATTAGAAGTTGTCAAAAATGAAAAGATTGTTTACCTGGGCATTTGAAAGCTGAAATGGACTGGTATCGGCCAATTTGAATCTGACAATCACACAGTTTACTATGCCAGGAATAACAAATTCAGAGGAATGGCATTGCATTCATCATCAAAAAGAACATTTCAAGACCAGTCTTGAATTGTAATGCCATCTGTGATAGGATAATACCCATATTCCTATAAGGAAAAGCAGTAAATACCAATATAATTCAAATTTATGCACCAACTACTAAAGCCAGTGATGATGAAATCAAAGAATTCTACCAACTTCTTCAGTCTGAAATTGATCAAACATGTAATCAAGGTGTATTACTAACCAGTGATTGGAATGAGAAGGGTGGAAACAAAGAAAAAGGATCAGTAGTTGTACTACATGGTTTTGGTGATAGATATGTTGCTGGAGAGTACATGATAGGATTTAATAAGACCAATGAATTATTCATTCCAATTACTTTTAGAAAAAAAAAAACAAAACAAAACATGAAAGACAACTTTACACATGAACATCACCAGATGGAATATACAGGGATCAAATTGATTACATCTGTGGAGATGGTTGAAAAGCTTCATATCATCAGCCCAAACAGACCAAGTGTACACTGTAGAACAGACCATCAGTTACTCATATGCAATTTCAGGCTGAAGCTGAAGAAAATTAAAACAAGTCTATCAGTGCCAAAATATCATCTTGAGCATACCCAACCTGAATTTAGAGATCATCTCAAGAACAGATTTGATGCATTAGACACTAATGACCAAAGAGCAGAAGAGTTTCAGGATGACATCAAGAACATCATACAGGAAGAAAGCAAAAGGTCATTAAAAATACAGGAAAGGAAAAAGAAAAAAAAAGGCCAAAATGGGTGTTCGAAGAGATGCTGAAACTTGGTTTCCAGTGTAGAAATGCTAAAGAGAATGTAAGAAGTGAGGAAGTAGAAGTGTTGCATATAAAACTTCAAAAGACAGCTGTGGAAGACAAAATCAAGTATTATAATGAAATGTGCAAAGACCTGAAATTAGAAAATCAAAAGTGAAGAACACACTCAGCATTTCTCAGGCTAAAATAACAAAAAAAATAAAATAAAACCTCAGAATGCAGTATTGAAAGATTCTATGAGCAAAATATTGAATGATACAGAAAGCATCAAATGAAGATGGAGGTATACACAAAGTCACTGTGCCAAAAAGAAATGGTTGATGTTCAAACATTTCAAGAGATGGCGTATGATCAAGAGAAAATAATATTGACTGAAAAGTCCAACCTACACTGAAGACATTGGCAAAGAACAAGGCTCCTGGAATTGATGCAATACACATTGAATTTTTTAAACAACTAATGCGGCCCTGTCAAGAAATTTGGAAGATAGCTACCTGGCCAACTGACTGGTAGTGATTCGTATTTGTGCCCTTTCCAAAGAGAGGCAGCACAAAGATACGTAGAAATATTTGAACAATATCATTAATATCAAATGCAAGTAAAATTTTTCTGAAAACATTTCAAAAACAGCTGCATCAGTACATCAACAGGGAGCTGCAATCAATTCAAGCTAGTTTCTGAAAAGGACATAGAAGAAGGCATATCATTGCTGACATCAGATGGATATTGACGGAAAGTAGGGAATCCCAGGAAGAAGCTTACCTGTGCTTTATTGACTACGTAAAGCTTTGGAAAGTGTGGATCATGACAAACTATGGTTAACATTGCACAGAACAAGGCAGTGTTTCATTTCGCCACGAAATTTAGAAAACATCTCCCTGGGCTACTGACTGGAAAAGATCCATATTTCTCCCTGTTTCAAAGAGAGGTGACCCAACAGAATGCAGAAATCATCAGACAATATCAATTAATATTGCATGCAATTACATTTTTGCTAAAGATAATTCAAAACTGGCTTCAACGATACATTGAAAGATAATTTCCAGAGGTTTCTACAGGATCAGAAGAGGATGTGGAATGAACGATATCATTGATGTTGTTGTTGTTGTCAGGTGCCATCGAGTCGGAACTGACTCATAGCGACCCCATGAACAGCAGAACGAAACAATGTCCGATCCTGGGCCAACCTCACTACCGCTGTCACACGTGACACCATCAATGATACCACCTGGCTGATCCATCTCATTGGGGGTCTTCCTCTTTTTCTCTGACCCTCCATCTTACCCAGCATGACATCCTTCTCCAGTGACTGTTCCCTCTGGACAATATGTCCAAAGTATGAGAGACGAAGCTTAGCCATCCTGGCTTCCAAGGAGCACTCTGGCTGCACTTCTTCCAAAACAGATCTATTGGTTCTTTTGGCAGTCCATGGGACTTTTAGTATTCTCCTCCAACACCACAGTTCAAAGGCATCAATTCTTCTACGATCTTCCTTATTCACTGTCCAGCTTTCACATCCATATGAGGTTATTGAAAACACCATGGCTTGGGTCAGGCATACCTTAGACCTCAAACTGACACCTCTGCTCCTCAACACTTCAAAAAGTTCCTGTGCAGCAGATTTGCCCAATGCGATACGTCATCTGATATCATGGATAGTGTCAGATAAATCTTGGCTATGTGACACATGTATCAAATACATCATCAAGTCCTATTGCTTTTCCTTATGAAATAGCTCTGTAACCTATCCACGTTGCTCTATCCTTCCTGCCTGCCCAATGTGGGGAGCCTTCACCCTTCACCTGGATCACTGAAGTAACCATCAATTGACCTTTATTTATCCTTTCCTGTCTACCTCCACCTATTTTGTCTCTATGGCCAGATGTCATTTAAAAAAGACTATCTGACCATGCATTGCCCAAATTTAATATCCTCCAAAAGTTTACCTGTGCTATTTAAGATAAAGTCTAATATCTTTAACAAAGTCTGCAGGACATTCAACAATATAAACACTTCCTTTTTTATACTTTCATCGTGTTTTACTCCCTTCCTTGCTTCCTGTGGCATGACGTTGTGGAAGGAAAAAAACAAAGACTCAGAAATTGAAAACAGGTTTCTCCTAATTTGAGACCTATGCTGAAAAAAGAAGGAGACTCCTTACCTGTCATAGGGCAGAGACCACCTCAACCCTCTGTCTTAATACATCAAAACAACAGGCTTTTTTTTTAGAGTTGAGTTCAACTAAAGTCAGCTCCAAGAATTACCCTGTAATTAGCAAAGCAAGAGAGGACAGACAAATGAGGAATCTTGATGCTCACCAGGGAAAGCAAGGGTCATAAACTGTCAATTTGCAAAGACAGTGCTTATAGAGAGACTGAGAATATATATTTTGAAGGAGGTATTTATCAACGAAAGCATTTAGGATAAACACCCGTTTATATAGTATTTATCTTTAAGTATCTTTGTCCTGGGGAGTAAGACATTAAGGATTTCCTTGGCTGAGATGTTTAGAGAACAAAGCAAGCACATCTGCTGATCATGGAGGTATGGATTTTATCACCAACCAAGTAAACTTGGTTAGTGCCTCAAGGAAGAAAGCGTTTTTCTGCTTAGGCGCTCATGCACTCATCTATTTTTGAAACTTTCTTCCCCTTCTTCCTTCCCGCCTGGCTAGCTCTTACTCTTTCTCTGTTTATTGTCACTGACTGTGGGGATGCTTCCCTGATTAACTGATAATCTACAATTAGCTGATTAACAGGCCTTCTTAATTCTCTTAGAACTGTCAATCTTTGATTACTTATAAGAAATGTTATTCAATAATTAACTGGCTAGTTATATGTTATAAAACTGGACAATGAATGTGGAAAACCAAAGAATTGATGTCTTTTAATTACAGTGTTGGTGAAGAATATGGAATATCCCATGGACTGTATGAAGAATAAACAAATCTGTCATGGAAAAAGTACAGAAAGAATACTACTTAGAAGCTAGGATGATGAGACTCATCTCACAACTTATCAAGTTATCAGGAAGCACCGGTCCCTGGAGAAGGGTCAGTGAAAGAGACAAAGAGCCTCAACAAAATGGACAACACAGTGGCTGTAACAATGGAGTCAAACATAGCAATGATCATGAGGGTTGTTCAACACTGGGCAGAGTTTCACTCGGTAGTGCAGAACCAGCTCAACAGCATCCAGTGGCATCATGTCAGAATCCTTGCCCCAAAATGTGCCTATCAGATTCATCATGATAGCGCCCATCCTAGGCATAGGATCTTTCACATTTAAAAAATATTTTCAGAAAGAATAAACTAGGTCCTTTGGATGATTTAGTACATGTGGTGCTGCAGGTTAATGCACTAGACTGCAAGATCAGTTTGAACTGCAAGGTCGACAGTTCAAGCTCACCTGTCACTCCTTGGAAACCCTATACTTGGTCCATATGAGTCAGAACCAACTCAACAGCACTTACCAACAACAACAACATCTATTCTACAAAATTATAACTTATTTGATGGCAACGACTTTGTTGTATTTTTCTTTCTAATTCTTCCTACATAATATAATATAGTGCTTGGCTCACAGTAAGCATTCTATGAATGTTTTTATATATACCAAAATACATCTATAGGGAAACAAATAAAATGCATAGTAGGTATTTTTCTTTTCTGATATCCCTTCTAAATATAGCAGCAATCTTAAATTTGTGGCTTGAGACTATTTTATTTTCTCCAATTTTATTCAGCACCAAAATAAGCTCTTGTAAGTATGAGTTACATCTATTAATTAAAAGATAAAACTAAAAGCCATTTAAAATATTTGTTGTATCATTTATTAAAACAACAATAATTAAGACACTGCATGCTAATAAAAATAACAGACATTTATTTAAAGTGTTGTATTTCTAAAACCAAAGGAAATATTTTGTTAGAATAGTGGCATTGTTTTGCATTTTGTAAAAATCTCTTTAATGTCTGAGTCAACAAAAACAACTGGAGTCTCTGCGTGCTTCTACTTTCAATCCATTACAACATGTTGGCTTGGTTGAAGTATGCATATGTAGAAAATCTGGTCTCACACAGATACGCAGTTGGAAAATTGAAGAGATTTTACTCACAATGTATAATAACTGTGGATACTCTCCTTTACTACTACACCAAAACTTGACAAGTGTTAGTATCTTAAAGGTTTGTTGCAATGTAGAATTCAAAACATTATCAATGAGCTGCTTTTCATGCGCTGTTACAATGAAGTCCATTGGTTCTTATGCACTTTGAATAGGTCTTTAACTCGTGTCTGATTTTGCATCATTATTTGTTGATCATTTGGAAATCAATTCAATTGAAATCCCCCGTGAGGGCATGAAGGTAAAGACTACAATAGCTAGCAGTACCACCTTGCTGCCATGCCTTGACTGCTGCTAGGATAATTTTACTCACTTTTGTTGCTAGCGCCATCTGTGCAAAAGTCAACATACTGAAGGAGAAAAATAAAATCTCTTGATGTCTTGAAAGGATCTTGAGACCCAGAGAGTTCCATAGGCCACGCTCTGAGAACTATTGTGGGTGAGAATCATGTTGTTGTTAGCTGCATGTAATCAGCTACCACTCATGGAGACCCTACGTATGAGAGAATAAAATATTGTTTGATCCTGCACCATTATGATTGTTGGTATTGTGGTTCATGGATTTGGCTATTGTGTCAGTAAATCTCATGGAGAGTTCCCTTTTACCAAATATGATGTCCTTTCTTAGCAACTGGACTTTCGTGATGGTGTATCCAAAACAAGGGAGTTGAAATCTTGCCATCTTGACAAACATTCTGATTCTATTTCTACTAAGACTGATCTTTTCATTCTTTTGACAGTCCATGGTATATTCAATACTGTGTGTGTACACCACAGTAATTCAAGCCTCTAGTCTTCTTTTTTCATTCCATATGACTCTAATGGAAAGAACATATCTTGGGCCAGGGGCACCTTAGTCATCAAAGTGGCATCTTTGCTTTTAAAAACTTTAAAGAATTCTTTTGCAGAAGATTTATCTATTGCAATAAGTCGTATGATTTCCTGGCTGCTGCTTCCATGGACATTGATTATTGATCCAAATAGAATGAAATCTCTGGCAGCTTCAATTTCTTAACTATCCATAATGAGTAGTTTATCAGTCCAGTTGTGAGAAGCACCTAGGCAGGCTTGTTTCCACTTTCAAGATGACAGACTGATGAAATGTAAAGTGAGAAGAGCCTTGTGCTTACTGTCAGACGAAGTCCTGGCTCTATTCTTAAGTTTGCATCTTGTCTTAAGCACTTTGTAAGATGACTCATAGATCTGGGCTTGTTAGCCCCAACCACTTGTCTTTATAACTGACCAATAATTTATAGATTTCAGAACTGTTTTGGAATAAAATCTAAATAGCATAAATAAAATCTATGACTCACCAGCAATTGCATGCATTAAGTATTTTTCTTTTGAAAAACGGGAATTGCTTGTGAAGATTTTTCTCAAAAGCAGAGCATCTGAAAATTGCTCATTTGTTTGACAAAATGCTCTGGTATGTTGTTAACAGAGTACCTTAGTATAGTTTGATGAAGGTGCTGAAAATGTTTACAATTTCTATGGAAAGCAGCAGGAAACAGCTTTTCTATGGAGATCCAGCAGAATGGGCCCTTGGGGACTGGGATTATTCCTGAGCTGAGGGTGCTCAATTGACTATAACCAGAGTCCATGAAACATGTCTAAATATTCTTATGTTTGTTATAATGTGTTCAGTGACTTCAAGAATATAGAAGAATCAGGTAAGGCATGAGAAGAGGGTGAAAGTTTAAATAGGGACAAAAACTCAAATTTGTATAGAATCTTAACATATAATGAAAATGATTGGAGTATCCTGGGAATGAAATAAAAATAACTCACAACTGTAATGATAAATGCCAACAGACAATGAATGAGTCTTGATTTGAAGAAGTGCTAGAGGGTTGACTGAAGCCTATGGCACTGTGGGTTAATACGCTGGACTTCAAAGTTGATTTGAACCACAAGCTTGGTGGTTCAAGCTCACTGGTCGCTCCTCAGAAACCCTATACAGGATCTCTATGAGTTGGAACAGACTCAACAACACTTAACAACAATGATCGGAAATTAACAGATTCAGCTGTCATATTTATGAATTATTAAAGACAAGATAGAAATTTGTGTGTGTGTGAAATATGAATTTTTACAAGTTGTTAACCATTTTAGTTTAGTTTTTTTCTTTTTAAATTTAGGGAAGCCAGATGAAATACATCCATTATGACCTATGCTTTTGTCTTATACAAGAAAATTAAGTTATAAATAATGAGGGAGATATTATGAAGATGGCATAGGACTAGCAATATTTTGTGTGTTCTACATGAAGTCACCATGATCCAGAGTTGACTGGACACCAATACAATATAAAGGGAGAGGTGGAGGTATTAGACTCAGGTTTCCTGGACCAACCACTGGGCTTTTTGCTTGGTCTATGGGAAGATGATGTTAGTACAACAGAGGGAGTAATCAGAAAGTAGAAGTTGAACAACAGTTATCTTTGACTCATAGAGCCCCTATGTGTTTCAGAGCAGAACTGTTCTCCATACAGTTTACAATAGCTGATTTTTCTGAAGTGGGTCAACTGATCTTCCTTCAGAGGTGACTAGGAGTGGACTAAAAAAAGTCATCTTTCAGTTAGCAGCCAGATCAGTAAACTACCACCCAGAAACTCCAAAAGTCCAACAAAAACACCTGATTATATATAGTACTGAGACTAGAAATGGTTTTCTTCCACATTAAAGAATCATAGTTTTATAAAAACTCACCTCACTGATTTGGTGATTCATCTAAGAGTGCAAGACAATTGTCAATGGAGAACAAGCAAGTGGTTCAGGAAATTAATAATGGAGCTACCAACAGGAGACTCAGACACCCACACCTCCAGAAGAATGGAGTTCTTCCCAGTCACACTTGCTCCATTTGGAGGCCTCTCCACGACCAACAATACCCAGGCACATTCTGAGATAAGGCTTTGGGGAGATTTTCAGTCTGGAGATGTCTTTGTGCTTGCTATATAATTTCTCTATTAACTAAAGCTCTACCAATATCTTATAGTGGATAAGCCATAAGAGGAGAATCCTCTTAACCCTGATAACCTGATGAAACATGTTGCTGAAACGAAGAATCTTCAAAGCACAGCAATTTATTTTATTTTTGAAAAAACCAAGTAAACGTAGGATTTAAATGCATCTCAGCACACTTGGGCAAGTTATGTAACCTCTGTAAGCTGCTGTTTCCTTATCTGAAAAATAAAGATAACCTAGCCCTTACCTCAAAAGGCAGTTGTGAGGATGGAATTGGGCACTGCATGTATGGTACTCAGCACCGCCCGTGGCACCTATAAATGCAGGACGAAGAGTAGATCAGTGGCTGGGACAGGAACATGGTAATGCACATTACTGGAGTCATGTGGTAGTGCCAACAATGGGGGCTGTGGTGGTGGTGACAAATGCAGTGGTGGTTTTGTGGTGATGACTGTAAACATGCTATTGGTGGTGGCAGGAACACTGCTGGTAGTAATGAAGGTGTTGGTGGAAACAGTGGTGGTAGTAATGAAGGTGTTGGTGGTAACAGTGGTGGTAGTAATGAAGGTGTTGGTGGGAACACTGCTGGTAGTAATGAAGGTGTTGGTGGAAACAGAGGTGGTAGTAATGAAGGTGTTGG
>NW_006408619.1:2100853-2120153 GCF_000296735.1 Chrysochloris asiatica | reverse complement strand
TGGTAGTAATGAAGGTGTTGGTGGAAACAGAGGTGGTAGTAATGAAGGTGTTGGTGGGAACAGTGGTGGTAGTAATGAAGGTGTTGGTGGGAACAGTGGTGGTAGTAGTAGAAGTGATGGTAGTAGTAACAGTGCTGTAGTATTGGAAATGGGGACAGTGGTGGTAACCGTGTTGGTAGTAGTGGAAATGCTGGTGTTGTGGTAACAGTGGTGGTCGTAGTGGAAGTGGGGATGGTGATGGAGTTGGTGGTGACTATGGTGGTGGCATTGGTGGTGGATAATTTTGATTACGGTTAATTATGAAAGCCAACCTCACTATTTGAGAGGGAGTATAACACGGACTAGTCTGATACTAAGAGTTGATGGGGTCTCTCAGAGGCCTTCATGACAAGAGTGAAAGTCCATGTCTTTAGGGAGGAATTACTGGTTGTAGAGTTCTGCTCCATTCCTGTATGTCCTCCACTTTTGACACTCTCTTGTTGATGATGAACCCTGTTTACTAAATGAGCTCAACTTGATAGAAGATTAATTCCTTCAAGCCCAGTTTTTCCTCCCATTACTGAATGAAATCTCAGACAGGACCCACTACTTTTTAATCATGTTTTGATAATAGACAAATAATCCTTTTGTTTTGGCATCGAAATCTTGAGTCCCATGTAATATGCATGTAACTCTAATGGAGTAAAGTACAATAATTAAAATATTGGGAAACTCTCTTTCCACCTCCAGCTTGCTGAGACTTGCCTGCATGTCTCTGTCATATCTGGACTGCTGTTTCTGGTCTCTCACTAAGAGCGTGAGAGAATTAGGGGCAGAAGAAAGAGTCTAACAGCTTGGTACTCCTGTCATCTGGTGCTGGTCCTTTTGGTTTGAAAGTAACTATTTGATGACTTTTGCAGGGTTCTTGCAGGCTAACCACACACACACTCAGCTCTGAGAGCCATTTCTCTGTATAGGTCAAACCTCTTATCCAGTCCTGGGCTTCAGATGGTCCCTTTAGAATAACCTCTTTGCTCCCTTTCATTAAGCATCTGTTTCCTAGTGAACACTCAGCTTTGTATTTTTTAATCCGACAGAACAGCAGCAGCCCAGCCACTTCTCCTTTGGATTATTTTGGTGATGAAAGGACACCTGTTTCTGTGTGGTGCAGATGCTGGTAGGCGCAGGCTAACCTCTCTGAGTGATCGCCTTAAAGCCCTTTCACTTGACTTAAAGGGGCAAGTTAGGTAACCTCGGTAAGCTGTTGTTTCCTCATCTGTAAAATAAGGATCATATGTTAAATGTATTTGAACTTTCCGAACCATTTTGAAAATACAAGGTACTCCTATTTCTATCTATCATCAGAAATGCCCATTCTCTACATGGTAAAGGGGAGTAAGTATGTTGTTGTAAGTGTTGTGGACTCAGTTCCAAGATATAGCGACTGCATAGAGTTTCTAAGGAGCATTTGGTGGATTTGAACCTCTGATCTTTTAGTCAGCAGTCCAGCATGTATCCTACAGCGCCACACCAGGACTCCTGGAGGGGGTCGTATAACACCCTGAAGCTCTGTCCAAAGAAATCGACCCGACTTTTCCTTCTCTTGTGAATCTGGAAGAGGATGTGTGCTGGCTGAACTGTTTTCCAATCTCTCAACATACCCTGCCAAGGATAAAGGGAAGCTATTGTCCCATGTTACCACTTTGGACCCTGCTGAAAGTCCCAGACAGAGTGAGTGACATTTTAACATCCTCTCATAGCGTAGAGGATTATGAGCTGGCCTGCGAACCACAAGGTCAGCAGTTTGAATCCACCAGCTGCTCGGCTGGAGAAAGACGAAGCTTTCTGCTACCGTAAAGATTTATAGTCTTGAAAACACTATGCAGGGTAACTACGAGTCAGAACCAACTCCACAGCACATAACAACCACCACCACAGGAGGACTGGAGGATTAGGGTGCTGATGAAAAATGAATTGAACATTAAAAAAAAGAAGAACATTTTGGTTCTAAAAACACAAACAGAAAGAGAAGCCATCTTGATAACAATGACAAAACACCCTATGTTTGCTGAGCAAAGCTTTCACATGTATAGTTCCATAAAGTTCAAGGACTACAAACTGGCCCTGGTATCACAGGATTCCCGTAACATCTGGATCACTTGGCAGAGATAACACAGAGCTTTCTCAGCTATGGTCTCCTTTGGGTCTCCTGAGAAATCTGCCATGCTGCTGTTCTTCAACTCATCTTGTAGATGAAGAGCCAGGATCAGGAGTGGAAAGTGGTTAAACCACATAAGTTAACCCATATCAATTAGGGTCTTCTGCCTAGAGTGTTGTTACTCAAAGAATGGTCCAAGTGCAGAAACTGAAAATAGGCATTGAGAAAATTTTATAGCAACGTAATGTTGCCATGCCACCCAAGTTTCTGATACTTTTATAAATTAAATTTTTGCTGTGATTTGAGTGAAAGTTTACAGAACAAATTGGTTTTCCACTCAGCAGTTCTTGGAGCCTTGCCTGGACTTATTTCTTCACTACCATCAGCTCTTGATCATATGTCACCTCCTGAAATGTTCAAATGTTGACCAATTCTTTTTGGTACAGTGACTCTGTGTATTCTTTCCGTCTTCTTTCCATTTTTTGATGCTTCCTGCACGTTTAATATTTTGCCCATAAAATCCTTCAATATTTGTCCAGAAGATTTCAAAAGGCAGCTCAGAAAGACAAAGGTAAGTATTATAATGACATGTGCAAAGATTTAGAGTTCAAATTTTAAAAGGTAAGAACATACTCAGCATCTCTCAAGCTGAAAGAACTAGAGAAAATATTCAATCCTGAGTGGCAATATTGTAGGATTCTGTTTTGAAAGGTATATGCGATCCAAATTCATGAGATAAGCAGGAGCATGCTCTCTCCATGCATTTATAGAGAAAGATACTTTCCTGAATCTCTCAGCTTCTGGTAATCCAGGTGCTTCTGGGATTGTAAATATATCTGCACATGGCCATCCTTCTTCATCTGTCTCTGTGTCTCTTCTCTTTTTATAAAACCACCACTCAGACTGCATTAGGACCTGGGCTACTCCTATAGGATCTCACATTATTCTAACTTACAACATCTTCAGAGACCCTATTGCCAAACAATGTATCATTCAAAGGTACAGGGGTTATGCCTGTAACACTCCTCTCTGGAGAAAGCAATTCAATCCCTACAGTTTTTGTTTGGCTGTGTGCTGTGTTATGCTGGGCTACCGGCATTGACTTGGATACTTTTAGCCATTTTTTTAGAGAGGGCTGAGGTGAATATTTTGTTTGAAAAAAATAGTTATGAGCTCTGAAAATTAGCAGTCACAGAACTTCTCAAATGTGTCTACATCAGTACTTTTCATTCAGTTCACTGGTTCTAACAGCACCTTGGTTTCTGAATATCTCTTGAAAAGTAAAACTAACTTCTGTCTTGAAGAATTGCAAGTAAATTATCAATCAGAGGCTCTACAATGGCATTAGAATATTAACAATTGAAAAAAGAATCAATGGTGATATTCATCAAAACAAGCACATTGCAGTTGAATTCATTCTGACAATGGCAACCTTATATATTACAGAGTAAAATTACTCCATAGAATTTTCTTTTCTTTCATTAAAAAAAAAAAAAAGGCTTTCCAGTCAACAATTCATACACAGTTTGTTTTGTGACACTGATTACAATCATAACAATGTAATAGCTCTCTTCCCACATGGTGCCTGTGTTTACCATTTCCATTTTTCCTTCTTGTCCCTTCCTGCCTTCTGAAGTTTGTCCCTGGAAAAGATCTCATATGGTTGGTTGTTTTAAGGAGCACATATTCCATGGAGCTTTTGTTCACATTATAGGCTCGCTCTTAAAGAGAGCTGGAGGTGGTGGGAGGTGAGGGACTGGAGGGATAGGTAGGTGGTGGGAGTGGTAAGGGTGGGGGTGGATGTGAAGGTGTGAGAAAGGGTCATTTTATTATTTGACTTAAAGTGTAGCCACAGGAATTAGCTCAGTTCTAGCAATGAAAGGTGTCTGAGAACCATAATCTCAGAGGTTCTGTAAGGATCTAGCTAACCAATTGTTGCTAGATGCCATTGCTAGATGCTAACCCTATACAGAACAGGGTTAGTCATGAGCCAAACACTGCCTAATCCTGTGCCATCCTTCAACCATTGCCGTGACTGAGACCATTATGATTCATCCATCTTGTTGGGATCTTTCAGTCTTTCACTGGCCCTTCAAGGTCTGGTTCCTCCTAGTAGCAGGTCCAAAAATGAGAGATGAAGTCTCGACATCCTGGCTTCTAAGGACCATTCTGATTGTATTACTTACAAGACAAATGTGTTTATACTTCTGGAAGCCAATGGTACTTTCAATATTCTTCGCCAGCACCATAATTCTTCTACCATCTTCCAGATACACTGTCCAACTTTCACAAGCATATGGAGTGATTGAAAAACCATGACTTGGATCAGACACACTTTAGTCTTCAAAGTGACATCTCTTAGCTTTTCAATATTTTAAAGAATTCTTCTGCAGTAGATTTGTCTAGTCATTTGATTTCTTGACTACTACTTCCATGAGTGTTGATAGTGAATCTAAGCAAAATATAATCTTAGACAACTTGATCTTTTCTCAGTTTATCTCAAGTTGTTTATATGTTCAGTTGTGAGGATTTTTGTTTTCTTTACATTGAGGTACAATCTATATTAAAGTCTTTGATACTCATTAGTTAGTATTTCTAGACCTTTTCATTTTCAACAAGCAAGGTTGCATCATCAGCATATCACATGTTGTTAATGAGTCTTCTTCCAATATTGGTGCCACGTTCTTCTTCATATAATTCAGCTTCTCTGATATTTACTCAGCATACAGGTTGAATAAGTATGGTGAAAGGACACAACCCTGGAACATACCTTTTCTGTTTTAAAACCATTCACCTTTAGTTCTATGTCGAGGTTCCTCATGAGCACAGTTAGGCATTCTGAAATACCCATTCTTTTGCAATGTTGTCCAGTTTATTATGATCCACACAGACAATAGTCCATAAAGTCAGGATGGAGAGAGTTTGTGTCTCAAGCTTCTGACATAGTATCAGGAAGGACCTGTCCCTGGAGAAGGGCATTATGCTTCATAAAGCAGAGAGTCAGTGAAAAAAAGGAAGATCCCCCAAAGAGAAGTGGCACAGGAATGGGCTCAAGTGGGGGTACAAGACAAAGCAATGTTACATTCTGTTGTGCATAGGGTAGCTATGAATCCGAGTTGACTCAACGACACCTAACAACAACAAATTTCTTTCTGGTATTCTCTGCTTTTACACAAGATTCATCTCCTGTGATTCATTCTTCATTTCATGTCCTTTTCTGGATCTGGCTTAAATTTCTGGAAGCTCCCAGTCAATGTACTGCTGCAAACTTCTTAAAATTATCTTCAGCAGAATTTTACTTGCATGTGATATTAATGATATTATTCAATATCGTTTCCACATTCTGTTGGGTCACCTGTCTTTGGAATGGGCACAATATGAATCTCTTCTAATTGGTTAGCCAGGTAGCAGTCTTCCAAATTTCTTGAGATATACAAGTGTTGACTTTCAACACTGCATTAGTTTGTTGAAAGATTTCTATTTGTATTCCATCAAATCCTGGGGCCTGATTTTTCATCAATGACTTCAGTGCAGCTTGGACTCTGTCCTTCAGTACCATCAATTTGGTATCTTGTGCTCCCTCTTGAAATGGTTGAGCTGCAACCAACTCTTTTCGATACAGTGACTGTGCTCCTTCAATCTTCTTTTGATGTTAATGAGTTGTTAATGTTGGTTAACATTTTGCACATAGATTCCTTCAATATTACAAGTCAAGGCTTGAATTTTTTCTTCAGTTCTTTCAGCTTGAGAAATGTTGTTTGTGTTATTCCATTTTGTTTTTCTAACTCCACATCTTTATACATTTCCTTGTAATACTTTACTACGTCTTCTTAAGCTGCCCTTTGGACTTGTCCATTCAGCTTCTTTTACTTCTTTATTTCTTCCAGTTGCTTTAGCTTCTCTATGCTCAGCAATAGGTTTCAGAGTCTTTTCTGATATCCATTTTGGTCCTTTCTTCCTTTTCTGTCTTTTTAATGGCTTTCTGTTTTCTTCATGGATGGTATTCTTGATGTCATCCCACAACATGTCTCGTTTTCAGGCATTAGTGTCCAGTGCATCAAATCTGTTCTTCAGATGGCTTCTAAATTCAGGTGGTAGATATTCAAGGTCATATTTTGGCTATTGTGGACTTGTTTTAGGAGTCCTGGTGTGACACTGTAGGATAAACATTAGACCACATGATCGGTTTGAACAACAAGATTGGTGGTTCAAACTCACCATCTTCTCTTCAGAAATGTTATATAGGGTGACTATCAACACTCATAGAAGCAGCAGTCCAGAGCTCAAACGACGAATTACATTAGGCAAATCTGCTGCACAAGACCTTTTTAAAGTGTTGAAGAGCAAAGATGTCAACTTGAACACTAAGGTGTGTCTGACCCAAGCCATGGTATTTTCAATAACCTCATATGCATGCGAAAGCTGGACAGTGAATAAGGAAGACCATAGAAGAATTGATGCTTTTGAGTTATGGTGTTGGGGACGAATATTGAAAGTGTCATGGGCTGCCAAAAGAACCAACAGATTTGTGTTGGAAGAAGTGCAGCCAGAGTGCTCCTTAGGGGTCTAGATGGCCAAACTTCATCTCTCAACTTCAGACATGTTGTCAGGAGGGACCAGTCACTGGAGAAGGATATCATGTTTGGTAGGGTGGAGGGTCAGAGAAAAAGAGGAAGACCCCCAGTGAGATGGAGTGAAAAAGTCGCGACATCAGTGGGCTCAAGCATGGCAACGATAGTAAGATTGGACCAGAATCGGGCAGTGTTTCATTCTGTTGTACATATGGTCACTATGAATCGGCACTGACTCGATGGCACCTAACAACAACAATGAGTCAGAACCAATCCGATGACACTTAAGAATGGCAATTCATTTGATGCTTGGGATATCCTGTAAGGAAGACAAAGAAGTAATTATTAGCCCCATCTCACAGAGTGAAAAACTATGAATCAGAACATTTAAGGTACACCCACAATTACAGAGTTAAATAGTAACAGTGTTGAGATTGGAACTCAGATGTTTAGCCTTTCAGGCTAAGGATTCTCGTCATTACCTCAAACTGCCTCCTTGTCTATTGTCAAAGGCAAAATGGCAATGTTGTATGCAAAATGAAAATGTCGCATCATATTAGTTTTATTATAGAACACTTTAGATAATTTCATGGATGACAAAACTAGATGGATTTTTGATTGGCATCCCAAAGGACCATACATCTCCCTAATGAAAAGCAATTGCACTTTCAAATAAATCTCTGAGCTAGAGAGAAGTATGGATCTAGCTCAGCATGACAATTTTCCCCTTCATTTGAGATCCTAGGCCTACTTCTAAATGTGATCTCTTGAGCGTGATTGGAAATAGATCAGGAAATGTTTCCTCCTGTCCAACAAGCATCTATTAAGCACTTGTTGTATACCAGAGACTATAATAGACACGAGGACACAGATGTAAATAGGAAAACAGATAATTAGACAAGAACCTTCAATTTAGTGTCTGATTTGTAATGACAAAAAATATGTTGGATGTCCAGAATTCCTTTTAAAGAGTGAGTGACTAACTTTGTGTGTGGAGAGGGTGAGAAAACAAAGAAGGAAAATGATTCACCAAGGGAATGAACCTGTGTGGGCATGTTTTTAAGGGTGAATGACAGACATTTGGAGAAAAGTCATTTAAACAAAAGGAACAGCATATGAAAAGGCACAGAAACTTTAAACCACATGATGCACTTGAGACAGAGATGTTTCTCCATATATTACTTATAATTCCCTTTTAAAAGGTTTGTTACAGGGACATGATACTTCACCATACTATTTTTAAAAAGGAAAGAAAGTCAGGCACTGCTCACATGAAAACCAAACATTTTCTTTTCTTCAAACTAACCCAGCATTTAATCTTTCTATGCTTCAGTGTCTTCTCCAGTAAAATAAGGGTACTAATAGAACCTACCTTATTGGACCATTGTGAGTGTGAACCACGCAGAATGTCCAGATCCATGCTCGGTGCATACTAAATGTCAAAGAATTGTTGCTGTTGTTGAAGATGGTGATAATGTTGGTAGTGACAGTGGTCCTCGTAATGAAGGTGGAATCATGATACTGCCGCTGCTATTATTAATAGTGGTGGTGGTTATGGTGATGGTGGTCCTGGTAATGAAGGTGGAATTGGGATGATGATGATGATGATGCTATCAGTAGCGGTGATGATGGTGGTGGTGATGGTGCTGCTGGTAATGAAGGTGGAATCATGATGATGATGATGATGATGATGATGATGACGACGATGATGATGATGTTATTAACAGTGGTGATGATAGTGATGGTGGGTGGTGGTGGTCCTGGTAATGAAGGTAGAATCATGATGATGATGATGATGCTATTAGCAATGGTGACAATGGCAAACAGTATGAGGATGGCAATGGTGTTGATGATCATTGTGCTGTGACTTCCACTTGACTTGTCCCTTCACCCTTCATTCCGTATTGAGCTTCCAAGACCAAATATGGAAAGGATGTAGGATTATCTGACTATGGTATGACTATATGATTCCTACTTCCCCTGCAGAGGTTTCACTGAAGACTGTTCTTCTTGACATTGGAGAGGAGAGCACACTATCTGAGACACCTCGGAACCAAAGCTAGGTGACTACCACCCATGCAGAAGCATTGTTGCTCTTGATCATGGATCAATAAACTACAATCCCTGGGAGAGATTAGGCTTCAGGTCTGTTGTGGCACTATAGGATAAACCCTAGACTGCTAACCACCACAAACAAGGTGGTTTTGGAATTTAAGTTTTAGTGGAATTCACCACGCCCATTCATTTACAATAGTCTCTAGTTACATTTGAACTACAATGACATCATTTATTAGTCACAACAAAAATTTGCATGGTTGGTAAAGTCTAAGACATTCAATGTCTAGTCTTTTACAGAGACAGCTGATGAGGGCCATATTCCTGCTACACACCACTGACTGCAACACCCATCCAGCAGCTGGTCAATCTTAGGACAGATGTTGAACTGCAGGTTAGAGTTCACTGATGTGATTCTGTTTTCCCAGAATTCTTCTATCACTGCAGCCACTTCATACAAGTACATGGAAGGAACTAGTGCACAACCGCATGGGAGAAAGCAGTGTGCAGTGACCTGAGGTCATTTCAGCAATAAAAGAAGCTCTCAGTTACCACACTCTGGCTAGTGAGGGAAAGTCTCTTACTCTCAGATCTGATGACTAAGAAAGACAGGAAATCGTCCACAGTGCTTTGGGCTCAGAAAGTTTCCATAATTGGTTAAATAAAGGTCTGTTTATAAATCATTGGTTTTGAGTTTGTGGTATATGAGCTCTCCTTTCCAGAAAGCTGGCCATGTAAGATCTCAAAGATAGCTTGAATTCCAATTCCTCTTCCTTTTTTGGAGGGGGAGGACACAATCCTATCCCCTTACTGACCAAACCCCCCAATGTCTCTCATGCTCTTAAGTCCCAGGAATGTCCTAAAATGTCCCTCAAATCACCACTTTTTGTCTGTTTTGGACAATGAGCACACCCAATTTGGGGTTCATTCTGAGTGGTGCCCACACCCAAAGGGATGAAATCCTGGCTTGTCACAGTTAGACAAACGTGTTCTCTTTTGCTCCTGTGGAGTTATATTTAATCTCAATATGGGGCCAAACACTGCATTTTGCTTGGATGCACAATCAGCACTCATGAGACAAGCAGTCAAGACATCAGATGATGCAGAGGCGGGACTTGATGGCGGATAGGCTAGAGGTGCAGGGAAGTTCACCATCAACAAGAACACAGAATACCAGGCGAAGTGGGTTCAAGGGCAGAACACCAAACCACTGAACCACATAGGTAGGGATATTTTTAAAGTTTGAAATCTTATAGCTAGAGGAACTTGTAACTGAAGTAAGAAATCAGGAAGTTTTGAATCTGCTGGGCTCAGCACCCTAGAGCCGACAACGTGGGCAAGACCAAAGGGCAAGACTAAGTGGGGGAGCAGATCGACCACGGAATAATACCGCGGAAACTTTGGAGAAAAGGTGGACACTACACTTTGTCGGTTTTACTTTCTTCTTCTTTTCTTTCTTTTTTTTTTTTTTTTTTTGTATCTGTTCAGTGGCCCCCACTGTTTGCACACCTCCATTCTGGTGACCAGAAGGGGTGCCTAACCAAGTGGACAAGCCCCACCTCCACCACTGGTGGGCTCTTCTGCCACGCATGCGCACAGATACGCTAAGCCCAAAAGAAAGCCCTGAACATTTTTTTTTTAATATGTTAGCAGATTTTTTGTTTAATGTTTTATTGTGAATTATGTGATAGTTTACGTGGGAGAACATTCGTTTTACATTCATCCTATTGTATATATCTTTTCACTGCCATGGTTACAATCCCCTCCATGCATCATCAAACAACAAAAGGGTATACCCTGAAAGCCTGCCCCATGTTAGTCAGCACACAGCCTCACTCCCTCTCTGGGTCTAGAGTACCCAGCTGCTCCATCTCTCCATGTCATCATCTCTACCTCCATCTCTGGCATCACTGTTTCTCTAGGTAGGGTCTTGCACTCTGCTCTTCTCACTTGATGGTTCCAGGGACTCCTGGTCTGCAAAGTTAATCACTCCCCTCCTTTTGCTACAAAACATCCACCTTTACATTTCCAACCCTCCCAGACTGTCCTGATAACATTTATTCATTATTGTGTAACAAGGGACCTATTCCCATCTCCTTTCATTAGTCCCACCCAGTTAGATTGGACACTACTCAGTGGAGATTCTACCTTCTTCCATGCCCTCTGTATCTAGTCTGCCTCTTGAAAGCTTGTAAGCCAGTCACTTCTTGCCTGTGTAGTCCTCCCATTTTGGGCAGCCAATGTCCGAGTTGCCCATCCCTGTCTACTCTGTGCATGGATGGGGTGGGAATGCTCCTTGCTGTAGGAATTTGTTCCCTCTTTGGAGCTACTGCATCCATAGGTATAGATCAAGTTCATCAAATTGTATCAGATAATCCTTTTTTTTTCCACTTCTTTCTTCTTCTAGTTGAGTTCTGATCATCTAGTCATTGAAGTCAAGTCAAATGGATATTATCTGCAACTGTGAGTGTTCTTGTGCTTATGACCTCTCTTTTTATCACCTGGATGCTTTACTCTCCCCTCTAGTCCTCTGTGGCTATGTCACTGACTCTGGGCCCAAGAATCCCCAGGTCTTGCCACAATACTGGCCATCTAGGTCTCCACCGAGGTTCACAGGAGTCTATTGAATGTGGTAGGGCTTAGCTCACAGCTTCATTGCTGTTTTTCCCTCACTTCCCTTTATCGGTCACAAACATGGTCACCAATCAGAGTGCATGTCTGCTTGTGTACTCCCATTGAGTCTTAGTCTTGGAAAGGGGTTTGCCCTGAGGGGATCTGACCACTTGCCATGATATCTCCTGGGTGAGCAATTTACTTGTTCTTGTAGTAATCAGTCAGACTGCCATTATTGTTTTGTATTTTTCCTGTCGTTCTTTCTTTCAAGAAGTATCTTCTGTTCTCCTAGTCGCTCCAGGCTGGTCTGTTTGTCCTTTAAAGATGAAATTTCCCACCTCAGAAGATTCTGAGTGAGGTTCAGGATTCCAACTAAGGTCTTATGTAATGCAGAGGCTCCACAGGAAGCCTCCTTCACTAAGCACATTGTAGTCCTATTTTAGGTATTCCAATCAGTTATAGGCAGAAAACTGACTTATGAGCTTTCTATGGTGATAATTCTGGCTATTCCTTTCTCTTCCTCTCAAGTGTCTATTTTATAATGGTATGCCAGGGAAAACAAGATTCAAAAGACAGCCAAGTTTTTACCATTATTTCCCCCCTTTTCCTCATTCCAACCATGTCTCAATCCCTATATCCCAGAGTCCTGTTGTTCCAAGGTTGTGCATACTTCATTATTTACCTCTGTCCCGCTTATTCCATGCAAACCTACCTAACTGTTTTCCCATCTGCCTTGTTTTTCCGTTCCCCTCCCCCTTCTTCTGTATTGTCCATCTCCATATCACCCAAACTGTCCTATGTCTATTCCCTTCACTGTGCTCCACTTTCCCCTCCCTTCCCTCACACTACCCCCCACACACCCCGGCAACCAGCAAACAATCCCCCTTTTATTATGAGTTCTTTTTACAGTGGAAGTCCTATGCAGTTTTTCTCCTTTTGTGACTGTCCAGTTTCACTCAATATAATGTCCTCAATGTTCATCCATGTTATGTGATAGCTTACAGCTTCCTTATTTTCTTCAAGGTAGCATAATATTCCATTGTGTGTATGTACCACAGTTTGTTTATCCATTCTTCAGTTGTTGGGCACTTAGACTGTCTCCATCTTTTTGCTATTGTTGCTATAAACATTGGTGTGCATGTATCTACTCCTGTTATGGCTCGTATTTCTTGTGGGTAAATACCAAGTAGAGGAATTGCTGGATCATAAGGTGTTTCTATTTCCAACCTTTTGAGGAAGCACCATATTGCTTTCCAGAGAGGTTGGATCATTTTGCAATCCCACCAGCAATACAGGAGCGTCTGAGTCTCTCCACATCCTAGCCAGCATTTATTGTCCTCTACTTTTTTGATCTTTGCTCTTATTGCTGATGTAAGATGATATTTAACTGTTGTTTTTATTTGTTTCTCTCTAAATGCTAGTGATCGTGAACATTTCTTCATGTTTGTTGGCTGCCCGTATCTCCTCCTTGGTGAAGTGTCTGTTCATGTCCTGTGCTCATTTTTTAATTGGGTTGTCTTTTTCTTGTAGTGGTGTTGTAGTTTCCATGCATTTTAGAAATGTGTCCTTTTTCTGATGTGTCATTGCAGAAGATTTTTTTTTCCCTTTTGGTGGGTTCCCTTTTTACTCTTCTGGTGAAGACTTTTGATGCACATAAGTTTTTAATTTTTAATATGTCCCACTCATCATTTTGTCTACTTTTGTGTGTGTATTTTTCCAAATGTTTGGTAGTCTGTGTATTCCCTGAATTCGTGCCCTCACATTTACCCTATTTTTTTCATTGATAGCCTTCATAATTCTGGGATTCACATTTAGGTATTTAATCCATGCTGAGATGGGGTTTTTTATAAGGCGTGAGGTGAAGGTCTTGTTTCAATCTTTTGTATATCACTTTCCAGTTCTGCCAGCACCATCTGTTGAAGAGATTATCACCTCCCCATGCGATATCTTTAGGCACTTTGTCAAAAATCAGTTGGGTAAGAACAGAGGTAATTCTTTTTCCATGACAGGAAAAATACAAGAAAATAATGGCAGGCAGACTGAGTACTACAAGAACTAGCAAGTTGCTTTCCCAGGAGATATCAAGGCAAGTGGTCGGGTCCCCTCAGAGCAAACCCCCTTCCAAGACTAAGACTCAATGGGAATGCATGCTCTTATTGGTGATCATGTTCATCACCGATAAGGGGAAGTGAAGAAAAAACAACAATGAAGTTGCAAGTTAAGCCCTGCAATGTTCAATAGACTCCTGTGAACCCAGGTGGCGACATGGTTGGCCAGCAGTGTGGCAAGACCTGGGGACTCTTTGGCCCAGAGTCAGTGATATAGCCACAGAGGACTAGAGTGGAGAATGAAGCGTCAAGCTGATAAGAAGAGATGGCATATGCACAAGAACACTTACACTTGCAGATAATACCCACTTGACCTGGCTTCAATAACTGGATGATCAGAGCTCAACTAGAAGAAGAAAGAAGAGGAAAAAAGGGTAATCTGATACAATTTGATGAATTTGACCTATACCTATGGATGCAGTAGCTCAAAAGAGGGAACACATTTTTACAGCAAGTATAATTCCCACCCCCTCCGTACACAGAGTAGACAGGGATGGACAACATGAACTTTGGCTACCCAAAATAGGGGTGCTACAAAGGCAAGAAGTGACTGGCTTACAAACTTTCAAGAGGAAGCCTAGATCCAGAGAGCATGGAGGAAGGTAGAGTCTCCACTGAGTAGTATGCAATCTATCTGGGTGGGGCTGATGAAAGGAGATGCAGATAGGTCTCTTGTAATACAATGGTGAATAATTTTTATCAGGACCGATTGAGAGGGTTGGAAATGTAAAGGTAGATGTTTTGCAGTAAGGAGTGGAGTGGTTAACTTTGCAATCTGGAAACAGAGTCCCCTGGGACCATCAAGGGAGAAGAGCAGAGAGCGGGACCCTACTCTGAGAAGCAGTGATGCCAGAGATGGAGGCAGAGATGATGACGTAGAGAAATGGAGCAGCTGGGGACTTTAGACCCAGAGAGGGAGAGGGGCTGTGTGCTGACGGCCGGGGGGCAGGGGGGATTGCAGGATATACCCTTTGGTTGGTTGATGATGCATGGAGGGGATTGTAATAATGGAAATGGAATGATATATGATAGGATGAATGGAAAACAAGTGTTCTCCCATGTAAACTATCACATAATTCACAATAAAACATTTTTTTTTAAAAAATCAGTTGGCTGTATGTGGTTGGGTTAATTTCTGGACTCTCCATTCTGTTCCATTGATCTATGCATCTTTCATTGTACTAGGACCAAGCTGTTCTTACCACTATAGCCATGTAATAAATTTTGAGGTCAGGGAGTGAGAGATTTCCAACCTTATTCTTCTTCTTAAGCAGTGCTTTGCTTATCCTGGGTCTCTTTCCTTTCCATATAAAGTTTGTAATTGTCTTTTCCATCTCTTTGAAGAATATCATTGGAATCTGGATTGGGATTGCATTATTTGTGTAAATTGCTTTGGCAGTATTGGAATTATCACAATGTTAAGACTTCCTATCCAAGAGCATGGTACAGTCTTCCATTTCTGTAGATCTTTTTGTTTCATGTAGTAGTGTTTTGTGGTTTTCTTTGTATATGTCCTTTGTCTCTCTGGTTACATTTATTCCTAGATATTTCATCTTTTGGGTGGCTATTGTAAATGGTGTTGCTTTCCTAATGTCCTTTTCAGTGCTGTTGTTGGTATAGAGGAATCCAACTTATTTTTGTATATTGATCTTATATACTGCCACTTTGCTGACTTTTCCAATGAGGTCTAGTAGCTTTTTTACTGAGGCTTTGGGGTTTTCTACATATAGGATCATATCAGCTGCAAATAGAGAAAGTTTTACTTCCTCTTTGCCAATTTGGATGCCTTTAATTTCCCTGTCTTGCTGTATAGGTCTTGCTAAGGCTTTCATCACAATATTGAATAGGAGTGGTGACAAAGGGCATGCTGCTTGTCTGGTCCTGTTCGCAGAGGGAAGGGTTTCAGTTTCTCTCTATTGTGAGTAATGTAGGCTGTTGGTTTTGTATATATGCTCTTAATTATGTTGAGGAATTTCCCTTCAATTCCTACTGTGTTGTGTGTTTTTATCAGGAATGAATGTTTGATTTTGTCAAATGCCTTTTCTGCATCAATTGATATGATCATGTGGTTCTTTACATTTTCTTATTTATATGGCGGATTTGGTTGATAGTTTTCCTAATGTTGAACCATCCTTGCATCCCTGATATGAATCCAACAAATTTGAAAACTTAGAAGAGATGGATACAGTTTTAGAAAAACACGACCTACCTAAACTTACACAGAGTGAAGTAGAAAATATGAACAGACTCATAACAAAAGAAGAAATTGATCAGGTCATCAAAAATCTCCCAACCAAAAGAAGTCCAAGGCCAAATGGCTTCACTGGTGAATTCTACCAAACATTCAGGGAAGAGCTGTCACCAATTCTACTGTTCCAGAATACAGAGGAGGATGGAAAATTTCCTAATACATTTTATGAAGCAAGCATAATCCTCATATCAAAATGATCATGGTGTATTATATTTTTGATGTGTTGTTGGATTCTGTTGGCTAAGATTTTGTTGAGAATTTTTGCATCTAGGTTCACGGGGGATATTGGTCTATGATTTTCTTTCTTAGTGATGTCCTTCCTTAGTTTTGTTATGAGGATTATGCTTGCTTCATAAAATGTATTAGGAAGAATTGATGCATTTGAATTATGGCACTGGAAAAGAATATTAAAGATGCTGTAGACTGCCAGAAGAACAAACAGGTCTGTGCTAGAAGAAATAGAGCTAGAGGTCTCCTTAGAAGCCAGCATTGTGAGACTCTGTCTCTCATACTTCAGACATGTTATTAAGAGGAACAAGTCCCTGGAGAAGGACATCATGCTTGGTAAAGTGGAGGGTCAGTGCAAAAGAGGAAGACCCTTAACAAGATGTATTGACACAGTGGTAATAGCAATGGGTTCAAGTGTAAAAACAATTGTGAGGTTGGCACAGGGCTGGGAAGTGTCTTGTTCTGTTGTGTATAGAGTCACTGTGAGTCAGAACCTACTCAACAGCATCTAACAACAGCAACAAAGTGATCACGATGAACTTCTGTGGGGATCCCCCATTAGTGAGGGAATTGATGACAGACACTTCATTGCTCATCATCTAATTCAGTGCTTTATCTCCAAAGCAGTTCTGCAGGGATGGCATTGGCAGTATGATACCTACCTTGTACATTACAGGAGACAGCATTGGTAAGCTTCTCTGTACAGAGCATCTCATTATACTAACTTTCTCGCCCTTTTTCCTTTCCTCATTTCTTTCCTCCTTTGTTTTGTTTCCTTTTTCCCTGTCACATCACCTTGAATAGAGTCAAATGCTACTTTATGTTAATCAGTGACCTACCCTAGCCAGTTGATGAATGGAATATCGAGCTAGGAGTCTTGGATTTGGTCCTACTTTGCCAGTCACTATTTGTATAAGATTGGTCACTTCATTCATTAAATATTGAGTGTTCCCTAGGTACCAGATGCTGCTAGATCAGGACTAGAACAGGAAACAATACAGAATAGATTGTTCTCCTGAAGCTCACACTCTAGACAGGCATAGACAGTCAGTAAATAGTAAATATAGAAATTAAATAAGTTAGGAAATGAAAGATGCTATGAGAAAATAATAACACAGAGCAGATAATGGAGAGAGGAGACAATACTGCTCAATTTCTCGGAGACTCTACGTCCACTAGCCCTTCTTACCAAGATATAATGACACAATGCATGTGTAACTGTGGGTGTGAGGGAGAGGGGGAACTAGGAAGGCTGTTATATTTGATTTGTGTCTGGCTCATGGCAACCCCATGTCAGAGTAGGACTGTGCTCTATACTGTTTTCAATAGCTGATATTTTTGCAAATAAGTTGTCAGATCTTTATTTTGAGACAGTTGGGGGGACTTGAATCTCAAACCTTTTAGTTAGCAATCAGGTACATCATTTACAGTACCCATGGACTCTTAATACATGTAAAAAGACCATACAAATTATAAACCAAGAGGTGTGTCTTTACTGTTTGAACAACAACCTTCCCATCTCTATGAATCAAAAGTTGAAATTAGCATCTCATCTGAAGAGAAAAAAGTAAGAGACAAAATCCACATTTGTTGAATGCCTACTTGTGCTATTTACTGTGTTAGCCTTTCTCCCCAGAGACCTCTTCTTATCTGTAAGATGAGCATCAGTATCCTAGTTTTGTGGGTGAGAAAAACACAGCTCAGAAGTGAAGTAACTCCTCCACGTTCAGGTCACACATTCAGAGCTGGGGGATAAGGACCCAGGACTTTCCAGAGTTCATTCCTCAGGAGATCCAATGAACACAGTACCTTGGGTAAGTGCTAAGAATTCATTCCATTTCCAAGAGTGCACAATTTCTCAGCGGTCACTCTTCTGAGTGAGGATAATTGGATGACCCTGAGGAAAACCAAGCTCTGAAGGAAATGAGCTCCTCACTACTCTGTTCTCATGGGACCGTGGATCTCTGGGACTGGTGAGGGGCTGTGGGGTGAGAAAGCAGTTAAAGCTTTTACTAAAGGGGCTGCCTTCACCTTGTGAGGTCAAAAATAAATAAAATCATGAGGAATTATGCTGAAATGTCCTAAGTGCTAATAACAAAATAAGAAAGATGGGGCCAGGCCACAATTGAGAAAGCGGTTTCTGATAGGAAGGTCATTATCAGAAAGGAACAACCCAGCCATTTCCTTGAAAGAACTGAGCACAGCGTGCACAATTGTTAGCAAAAGTGGCTTACAGGAGGAAAAAAATCTATTATTTTACATTCCAAGTGTGTGCTCAGAAAGAATTGACAGGCTTGTTAAGTACTGCTCACCAAGGAGATGACCAGGAACAAAAACTGGATTCTTTTTTTCATGCTATTTTTCCAGTGTTTGAAGTCTTAAGATATTAAATCACTTAATATTATAGATAACAGTGTTTTGGGGGGCTGTCTGATCCTTGCCAGGTTATGAATAAAGATAGTGTGATTTACATATTTATTAGCTACATTTTACAAGCAAATACCAGCCCATGTTTCCTATGGCCTTGGTCTGTGCTGCCTGGCAAACACATTCCATATAAATCCCTGTCATAGATCCTCACTTTATACTGGGCACAGTGAGAGCTGTACAGGAAATTATAATGGGGGGTGTTCCCAGGACTGTGCTGAATATCAAGTTTAAGTCCGATGAGGTCATTTGGTGAGTCTTTGACCTTTCTAATTAAGTAAGGGAGTCACTGATACCTCTGAATCGCTGACTTGGGAACACAGAGGCCTAGATTGGCTCACATCAATACCTTCTGCAGAACGGCCTTCCACCTCCAGGGGACCATGAACCAGAGAGCCTGGGCCCTGGGCCTGACACGCCTGTGGGTTTGTTTTGAATATGAGCACTATTGCAGAGTTTCAATCATTCTCCTGGGAATCTGGGCTCTTTCAGCCGGAAAAGACTGAACACAATTAGTCTCCTAGTCTGGTTTTCTTTACTTTCAAAAAAGCCAAAATTATATATATTGTTGTTGTTAAGTCAATTCGGACTCATGCTGACTCTTTTTAGGGGGCAGCTGGTGGGTTTGAACAGCCAACTTTGCAGTTAGCACTCCAGTGCTTATCTTATACTGCCACAACAGGACTTCACTCCATATATATGAAATTATGTATTTGTAAGTGCCAATTCAAAGGAACTTAATTATATATATTGTTGTTGAGAGCCATCCACTTGGTTTTGACTCAGCTTTCCTGTATAGAGTTTCTGTGGAGCAGTTGGTAGGTCTCAATCACTGACCTACAGTGCCACACCAGGATTTTCTCTCTCTCTGTCTTTCTGTCTCTGCCTCAACTTCTCTCTCCCTCTAAAT
>NW_006408619.1:2098002-2099548 GCF_000296735.1 Chrysochloris asiatica | reverse complement strand
TCATGATCCACACAATCGAAAGCCTTTGCATAGTCGATAAAGCACAAGGTCGCTATGGGTCATACCGACTCGATGGCACCTAACAACAACAGCAAAGCATCTTTCTGATATTCTCTGCTTTCAGCCAAGATCCATCGGACATCAACAATGTTCCATGGCCTCTTCTGAATCTGGCTTGAACCTCTGGAAGTTCTCTGGCAATGTATGCTTGTAGCCGTTTCTGTATCACTTTTAGTAAAACTTTACTTGCATTGGATATCAAAAATATTGTCTGATGATTTCCACATTCCATTGGCTCACCTCTATTTGGAATGGGCACAAATATGGATCTCTTCCAATCAGTTGGCCAGATAGGTGTCTTCCAAATTTCTTGTCATAGATGAGTGAGTGCCTCCTGTGTCGCCTCACTTTCTGGAAAGATTTCAATTTTTATTCCATCAATTCCTGGTTCCTTGTTCTTTGCCAATTCCTTCAATGCACATTGGACTTCTTCCTTCAGTACCATTGGCTCTTGATCATATGCTACCTCTTGAAGCGGTTGAACATCAGCCATATCCTTTTGGTACAGTGACTCTGTATATTCATTCCATCTTCTTTTGATGCTTTCTGTATCATTCAATAATTTGCCCAGAGAATCCTTCAATAACAAAAGTCAAGGTTTGAATTTTTTCTTTAGTTCCCCCATATATATACACATATACATTGTTGTTAAATGCTGAGTCAGTTCTGACTCATAGCAACCCTGTTTCTGAGGAGCAGCTGGTGTGTTTGTGTTTGAACTGCCAACTTTGTGGTTCAGTCCAGTGTTTATCCAACAGTGTGTTTGTGTAGCACTGGACTGCAAGGTTGGTTTGAGTTATAAGGTCAGTGGTTCAAATTCACCAGGTATTCTTCAGAAACCCTCTATGCCAGGTTGCTATGAATCAGAACCAAGTTGATGGCATTTAATAACAATAATATTTATATTATGCTTTCCCTGCACTCGTGTGACACTGTAGGATAAACACAGGGATTTCTCTTCACAGATCTAGAAGGGCCTACCTAGTGGAAGTTATCTGGCAAGGAGCATCCATCAGGCACCATAACTTAGGAAGGACCTGCAGAGCAGAGCTATTCTCCTAGAAGGAGACACTGCTGTTTTTTGTAATCTCCTGAAACAGTGAGACGCACCTGGTGTGGGGGCAAGTGTAGCCACATATGGGGATAATCAGGCCAGCAGCCATGGAGTTAACCTGACTGATGGCAACCCATGTGTGACAGAGTAAAACTGTGCCATACAGAGTTCTCAATAGCTGATATTCAGTAATAGATCACCATGCCTTTCTTCTGAGGTGACTCTTGGTGAACAGGAACCTTCTACCTTTCATTTAGCCGTCAACCACATTAACTACTTGCATACCCAGGGACTCCACAGGAGAGTAAAATCAATTCTGGATGAATCCAAATTGTCATTTTCTAAGTTGGTGTTGTTGTTGAGTACCGTGGAGTCAGTTCCAACTCATAGTGACCCTACATAAGGTTTCCAAGGCTGAAAATCTTTACAGGA
>NW_006408619.1:2092376-2097632 GCF_000296735.1 Chrysochloris asiatica | reverse complement strand
ATTTATTTATATATACCTGGACATTTGGCACAAAAACCTCTTTAAGAGATACTGTTATCTCTTTCCCCAAGGCCTTGGAGTCAAGAGTGTATCCACTCCAAAAAAGCCGTCTTTAGAGAGGTCACATCAGGTGCCATGCACACCCTTATCTAAGGACAGCATCACAGAGCTAGCCCTGGGATTTGCTAGAGGCTTGGAGATTGGGTTCCTGAGCAGTCTGTTTCCCTCTAAGATCTTTAAGTCAGAGATTCATTCCCACTCACACAGAGAAAAATCATCACATATGAATATAAATCTGAGGACTACTGAGTGATGTTCCTGAAGAAAAATATTAATAGGTACTAAAGTCCCTTGCTACAGACACATCACTATGAGTCAGAACTAACTAGACAGCACTTAACAACAACAACACAGACAGATATTTGTTTGTTCTTGGCTTCAGCTATCTGAAACTGAAATTTTCCAACCTGAGGTTGACCATCTAAGCTCAGAGACCTTCCATAGTGGCTCTTCTGGAAAATGAGACAAATTCTTATATAATCTTTTCCACACCACCATATTTCAACCACCTTGAATAGTCTGATCAGGTCAGCAGCTCTCTACAGGAAGAGCAAGGCTTTCCCTCCATCACTTGATCAAGGTGGTTCCAGGAGGGACTCTATGCCTCCCTTGGCCATTAATACTTCTCTGAGATGTTGTTGTGTTCAGAAGGTACTTGGGGAAAAGGATCCTTGTGGTGTACCAGGAGGTAAAATGATGAGTAAGGAGAAGCTTCAGGGAAAGGGGAAGATGACAGGAGTGGTGGAAAATGCAAGAGAGTGTGATATCTGGGCTCTGCCACAACTCTTCTCTCCAGCCATAGATGAAATCTCTTTATATTGTTGATATTTTCCTCAAACTAATCAGTTGCCGTTGAGTCAAATCCAACTCACGTGACCCCATATGTTTCTGAATAGAACGGCTCCATATGCTTTCAAGGCTGATGATTTTTCAATATTTTCTTCTGATACCTTTCTGGGTAGACTCGAAGCTCTACCCTATCAGTTAGCAGCTGAGCATGTTTATCATTGGCACTATCCAGAGACTCCATTTACCTCAAAATTGTCATTAGAATTTAGAAATTTCATATGAAATTTGGAAATGGTGTGTGATTGAGAGAAAGGGAAGAGAAGAAATAAATGACAGTAACAGAAATGCTTGAATATTTGCTATAAATGAGAAGCTAGGTTCCAAGGACAGCACCTCTTCTTGCCCTCAAGGGACTTAAAGTCTAGTTAGAGTGATAAGGCAGGAAAATGATCATCAAACAACAACTTCAGATGATATGAACTCAGCATGTAGTGCTATCCTGACCCAAGGTGTGACTGACCCAAGTCATGGTCATCTCATCTGATGAGATGAGAAATTTAAGGTGGACCATGAATAAAGAAGGTCAGAGAAGAACGGATGCATTTGAACTATGGTGTTGGAGAAGAATATTGAATGTATCATGGACTCAAAAAAAAAAAAAAAAAAAAATCTGCCTTGGAAGAAGATCGTCTAAAATGATTCTTGCAGGTGAAGATGGCGAGACTTAGTGTCAAATACTTTGGACATGTCATCAGAAGGAACCAGTTCCTATAGAAAGATAGCATACTTGGTTAAGTGGAGGATCATCAAAGAAGAGGAAGACTCCCAATGAGATGGATTGACACAGTGGCTACATCAATGAGTCTAAACATAACAGTAATTGTGAAGATGGCCTGGGACTAAAGAGTGTTTTATTCTGTTGGACATAGGGTTGCTATGAGCTGGGACCCACTCAACAACACCTAACAATAATGACAAATATTGTGACTACTTCCATAACTATTTGTCCCAAGGGTGTATAAGGTCCAAAAAAAGGAACTTTAAGCTTGTGGCAAGGACAGCACTTTGGAGGACAGGAGGCTTGGATGGAGTATTTCAGAGTGGATCAAAAAGGTTTAAAGGGTGGACTGCACTCCAGAAGAGTGTTCCAGCTAGGTCCAAAAGGAAGTAGGGAAGTTGTCTCCATGGAGTGGTTCCTAAGACTCCTCCCATCCTTTCTAAAAGGTCACATCCATTGAATATCCTGTGGAACATAGTTCTACTCTGAAACATGTGGGGTCACCATGACTTGACAGGAACTGTTTACTGAATAAGGAAATTCTACAACTATCAACAACAGATACAAGGAAAGTTGCCCAAAGAAGAAAATTTCTAAACTAACTGCTCTGTAGATCAACAAATTAGAGGAGAATAATTCTGTATACAAGAGTTAGAAAGTTACTTAACCTCTCTGTACTTCAGTTTCATAGGCTTAAAATAGAGATACTAATAAAATCTCAACTATAGGGTTGTCATAAAAATTGAATAAAATAATTTGCTTAAAGTTTTTAGAACAGTTCCTGGCACATAAGTGCTTAGTAAATGCCAGCATTCATATTATAGCAACACGCTATGGACAAGATACTTTCTCTAGGAGTTTGTCCTCCAGTGGGAAAGGAGGGGTTAAAATAAACAGATGGAACAAACCGAAAGATTCCTATATTGGAGAAGAATGCAAGTACATGTGGGAATCCAAGATCTTTCCCAGTCTCCAGGGAAAGACCTCTCACAGAAAGTGAATTTTGCATCTTTCACAAACCGAAAGATGGGTGGTTGGAAGTCACCAGCCATTACTAGGGAAAAGGAAAAGGCAGTTGGCTTCTGTAAAGATTGCGTCTCAGAAACCCTAAGAAACAATTCTTCTCAGTCCTGTAGGGTCGCTGTGAGTCAGACTTGACTCCGCTACGATAAGTGGGTTTTATCAAAATAATGGCAAGATTTTTTTTTTTTTTTCCAGGTAGGCAAGTTTTAGAATCTCGCCCCACCCCCTACCCGCACCCCTGCTCTCCCCAGCCAAAGAATTCAAAGATGCAAAGACCCATAGGTGTGAAAGAATGATGCATTTGGGGAAATACAAACCACTTTAGATCTTGTACTTGAAGACTGTTTGTTATGAGCCAAAATTAAAATAAAACAACAATATGTTTTGTGTTGTTTTGTTATCGCTTTCCATTTGAAAATTCAGGCAAGCAAAAACCAATTCTCACTTCTTAAGTACAGGGTTACTGCTGATAATATTAGCCTTCCTGGCTTTTTTTTTTTTTTTTAATATCATCAGATGTTCCTGCTCTGAGCTATTATTTAGTTTCACAGTAACGCATTAACACTGAATACATTCTCTGGAAATTACCCTAATTAAGTAAACAACGTAGAAGACATGCAACAAACCCTAAGGAAGTCACTTTTAATATTACCAATATCTAATTAAAGGTCACAAGTCCAGGAAGGGAATTAAAAATAAAAAAATTTTAAGTGTCCTGTTTGCCATTTACTGCAAAGCATCATGACCCTCGCCCAGGCATGACGTCATTTCCTATTTAGCTGCCGTGATATATTTTTCAGCACTTACATTCAGTCAATTGAGATTTTTGTTTCTGTTGTTCTTAAACTTTGCTAATTGCAGTGTCAAAGGTAATTACTGTACCCAAACCAAATGTTTGTTGTTCTCACTCATAGCAACCCGGCATAGGGTTTCCAAAGAGTTGGTGATGGGTATGCACTGCCAAACTTGTGGTTGACTTAAGATCAGAAAACACATCTTCGGAACGCAAAGGATCTGGTTTGCATTGCTTTTGCCTCCTAGCTTTCATATGATTCTGAAGCCAAATTATAACAGGACAGACAAAGCATTATCAGAAAGAATCTGTGCATTTGTGATTACTAACCAGAGCTCGGAGGATTCTGATAATGAGAGACAGATACTCTAATATCAAGAAACTTGACTTTACTAAGATTCCAAGGCAGTGAGTGATTATTCTTTATAAAATATCCATCATTAAGATCCTGCCCTCCCGGGTACAACAGAGCCTTACAGCTATCCTCACAGGGATGGATTACCCAATGACCCAGTATGCAAGACTTAGTTATGTTTGCTTACTAATCTGTAGCGCACAATTTCACACAGTTTTCAGCACGAAACCCATGTAAAAGTGAGCACTACAGGGGAGTCACTAAACAATTAAACC
The DNA here is from genome assembly GCF_000296735.1 of Chrysochloris asiatica. Lineage (NCBI taxonomy): Eukaryota > Metazoa > Chordata > Mammalia > Afrosoricida > Chrysochloridae > Chrysochloris > Chrysochloris asiatica. The sequence continues at coordinate 2,093,559 of NW_006408619.1, read as the reverse complement.
TTTCGTACCTTGCTTACTGAAAGCTGGTACCTACTGTGCTTGTTGGCTAACTGCCCTCACAGCATAAACTAAAATCAAATTTTGACTATCTCTTCTTAATCTGATGGATGCAAAAAGCTCATCCTGTTCACTCAGAGCCTAGGTGCTTTCACTTTGGGCCTGTTTTCCGAGTTGATGTTGTGCTCATTGATCACATTAATTGGTTAGTTATGAGCTTCCTACTGTTTGAAATCCCCATGGTAGTTTCATCTAAGGGAAAAGACAGATGTCTGCTGCAAATATCCCCACACAAAGTCCTAGCTTGGAAACAGAGTCAGGGCTTTATTAAGACTTGTCTTTCTTTGAAGTGCCCATTTGACTAGCCCCATTTGCCTGCCCAAAAGGAGCTCTGGTAGTGTAGTGGTTACGAATCGGGCTGTGAACCTTAAGGTCAGTGGTTCGAAAATACCAGCCGCTCCGCGAAAGAAAGATGAGGCTTTCTACTCCCGTAAAGATTTACAACCTCGGAAAACCTGTACAGGGTCACTATGGGTCAGAACCGACTCGACGGCACTTAACAACAACAACAATGCCTTAGGCCACCACCCATCAGTCAGGATCTCCTACTTTGGCAGCTGTGTACCCCTGTGATACTGGAAATTATACCACTGGCATTTCAAATAGTAGTAGGGCCACACTAAGTCAATAGGTTTCAGAGGAATTTCTGGTATAAGACAGACTAGAGAGAAAGGCCTGGTAATGTAATTTAGAAAAGTCGTCTATGAAAACCCCATGGGTCACAGCATTGTCTTGGCTTGCTTGGTATGCATCATCAGGAGGATGGAATTGCTAAAGAAGGACGACATATTTGGTGAAGCAGAGAGCCAGTGAGGGAGACACTCAGTGAGATGCAATGTTGGTACCATGGCTGCAACAATAGACTGGAACATGCTGATGGTTGTAAGGCTGGTACAAGGCCACACAATGTTTCATTCTAATGTACACCAGTTCTCATGATTCAACTCTAGAGAGACTAATAATCAATAAATATGCCTTAAAGACATAGCTTTTTTCTGGTATCTCCTCTTCCTTTTTCTCTTGGCCATTTGGGGAAACCTTAACCCATTCCCTGATTTACTTGCCCTACTCTGAGCTGGCTGAAGAAGAATTGATGCTTTTGAGTTATGGTGTTGGAGAAGAATAT
>NW_006408619.1:2085200-2088952 GCF_000296735.1 Chrysochloris asiatica | reverse complement strand
TGTTGGAAGACGTAAAGCCAGAGTGCTCCTTGGAGGCCAAGATGGCCAAACTTTGTGTCTTGTACTTTGGACATATTGTCAGAAGGGACCAGTCACTGGAGAAGGATATCGTGTTTGGTAAGGTGGAGGGTCAGAGAAAAAGAGGGAGACCCCCAGCGAGATGGATTGGGAAGTGGCAGCATCAATGGGCCTCAAGCGTGACAACAATTGTGAGGTTGGCCCAGGACTGGGCAGTGTTTCATTCTATTGTACATAGGGTCACTCGCTATGAGTCAGTACTGACTCGATGGCACCTAACAACAACAACTCTGAGCTGGAATACTTGCATTCCTTTGAGAAGTCACCCTCTAAACTGACTTGAGCCAACTTGTACAATAACTTTGTCAGTCTACATATCTTAATTATTTGCTTAATTATGATTCCAAACTTAGGGTTGATGAAAAGTCTCCTTTAGGGGGAAGGCTCCCCAAAGCAGTTCTGCTTGTAACCATTTTAGTCACTGGGTTCCCAAACAGATTGTAGAAGGGAGGTATCTATGGCAACAAAAAGTTTCTAGGCAATTATTTAGTGATCTTCCCCTTATTCCTCATAACTGGTGAGTTGATGCTTCTGAATTAATAAACTAGGCTAGGCTAGATTGCAGTAATAAATCAATCCCCAAACCTCAGTGGCTTACCAGAGGAATGGTTCATTTCATACTAATGCCATTTTACATGACCAATGCAGGGTTGAAGAACTGCCCCAACACCTCCATACAAGACAACTCCATGTCACATGGTGAGCAAAGAGACCAATGATGCTACACACTAGCTTTCAAAATCTATAGTCCAAAAATGAAAACTGCTACTTTTACTCACAGCCCAGTAACCAGATTGGTCACATTGCCCCAACGAACTGAAGGAGACTATGACGTTCAGAATTCCAAATACCCAGGAAGTAGGCACTGTAGGAGAAAGCAGTGGACCACAAGGTCGACTAGAACCACAGAGTTGGCAGCTTAAACTCACCAGCCACCCCTCAGAAATCCTATACAGGGTCACTATGTGTTGGAACTGACTCAACAGCACTTAACAACAACAGGAAGTAGAGAAGAATAAAACATTGATGATCCCTGGTGATGTCTGCCTCCATTTCTTTCTGCTCTCCTTCACTCCAGCCACAACTTCCAACACCCTTACAATCTTTGTCTGATTTTATGACATAATAGACCCTCTTCTGGGATTTTTGCCTTTAGTAACTCTGCCCCAGTCCTTGCCTCCCCTTATCAAAGCTCCACACAAGTCACACACACACACCCAAAACCAAACAGTTCTACTTTGACACAGATGGGACTACCATGATTGAAACTCATGGCAGCTCCATGTGTGTCAGAATAGAGCTGTGCTCCACAATTTTCAATGTTTGATTTTTTTTTAAAGTACATCCCCAGACCCTTTTGCCAAGGTGCCTCTGTGTGGGTTTGAACCTCCATCCTTTTGGTTGCCTACAGAGATCATTAATAATTTATGCAACCCGGGAAACGGGGGTCTGGCAATTAGTTGACATTGTTCATACACATGTAGTCCAAACAAGAGTCAATGAGAAGTGCAGGTATTCTGACTGCCTAGGACTTGCTAAGATGGGCCACAGGAATTGGAACCAGTGGTCTGAAGGTTCCGTCAGTATGCAGCAGTGGTTCATTCAAGTGCCACTGAACAGGATCATCCCTACCCAAATTCAAAATAGTAGATTCAACTAAAATGATCTGGCAGATTGTTTTCATTATTATAAAACTCACTGCTGGCTGAGATGCAAAGAAGCAGGCAAGCACATGTATTACAGGTGGGAATGAACTTTATTACAACCCTTCTGAAAGGCAATTTGGCAATACCCATCAAAACTTAAAATTATACTCTTTGTTCCAGCATTTTTACTTTAAAATATTTTTCCTAAGGGTAAATTTAAAGATTTAGGTGAAAAGTTGTTCAACACAGCATTGTTTGTTATAGGCTAGAAATATACTGATTGTCCAATAAGCAACTAATTAAATAACTCAGGCCATATTAATGGAAGCATTTTAATTATGGTGTTAAAGGAGAATATTGAAAGTACCATGGGCTGCCAAAAGAACAAACAGATCTGTGTTGGAAGAAGTACAGCTCTTTGGAAGCCGGGATGTCCAAACTTGGTCTCTCATACTTCAGACATATTATCAGGAGGAACCAGTCCCTGGAGAAGGATATCATGTTTGGTCATGTGGTGGATTAGAATAAAAGAGGAGGACCCCCCAGTGAGATGGATTGTCACAGTGGTGGCAGTGATGGACTCAGGTTGGCCCAGGACCAGGCAGTGTTTCATTCTGTTGTTCATAGAGTCTCTATGAATTGATACCAACTCAGTGGTACCTAGTACAACAACAACAACCCAACAATTGAAAATACAGTTTGAAATATGCTTATTGACATGAAAACTTATTTGTAAATTACTGTTAACTGAAAAAGAGAATAATCTAGTCTATTTAAAATATTCCCATTTTGAAAATAATTACACATACACATATAAATATTTTATACATTTGCATAGAAAAAAATATGAAAGGATACATTCCAAAATAGTTAAAGGCTTCAATTCCAGTTGACTTTGTTTACAACTTTTTTTAACTTTTCATTTTGATTTGGGTAAAATTTTACAGAGCACATTGGTTTTCCAGTCAACATTTCACTATTTTGTTTTATGACATCAGTTGAAAACCCCACAGCATAACAGTACTCTTTCCACTTTGTCTTTGTGTTTACCATTTCCCTTCATCTTTCTTCTTATCCCTTCCTGATGTTTGAGCCCTATCCCTGGGTGAATGCTGCCCTTTAATTTTGTATTATTGGTCTTTATAAGGAATACATACCTTCTTGGTATTACTGTTCATCTTATCGGTCTGTCTGTCATTTGGCTAAATGGTGAGCCACAGGATGAGTTCAGTTCCAGGGATGAAAGGCATCCAAGGCTCATAGTCTCAGAGGGTTGATCAGCTTCTATCAGACCAGTAATCCTAGTCTTTTACAATTATTTTGAGTTTTGTCCCATCCTATCTAAAATCTCTTAATTTAGTCTCTTTGAGAAGAGTTGGCAGTAGTAGCTGGGAACCATTTAGTTCTTCTTCTCTCAGGTTCATGGAAACTAAGGTTCATGTGGTCCCTTAGTTCTTTGAACTAATCATTTCTATGCATCTCTGATTTTCTTCACTCTTCTTCCATCAGATGGCCAATTGAAACCAAAGTCAATTGGCATGACATAAGCAAGAAAACTTTGACATCTTGAGTCCTGAAACTCAGTGATTAAAAACCTCAAGGTTTTTTATTGTGGCTAAGAAGTCTTTGTAGCTTTGCTCCCTGTGTGTTGTACTATATTCATGGATATATTTGCAGTACATGTGATGTTGTTCTTGTTAAGTTCTTTCGAGTTGGTTCCTACTAGTAGCAACCCTGTATAGTATTTCTGAGGAGCAGTTGGTGAGCTTGAACCACGGACCTTGTAGTTCAAATGGCTTTGCAGTCTGGCACATTAACCCACAGTGCCACACCAGGACTCTGTATACATATGTAGAAATATTCTCGGTCAAATCTATATGTATTCTGTGTTGTTGTACTGTTTGCCTCCTCACCCCTGTTCAGTGTGAGTACCTATCTGTGTATCTACTCATAGGTATTGTTTTTACTGTTATTGCAGAATTAGATCTATAGTAGTACTTACCTTTTTTTTTTTTTTTTAAGGTTTTT
>NW_006408619.1:2063348-2084531 GCF_000296735.1 Chrysochloris asiatica | reverse complement strand
TTAACATGTCCATCCTATAGTTAATGATTTACTCTCCCTTCCTCTCCAACTCCTGGTAATCTTCAAATAATGCTTCTCTCTGTGGGCACATCTTTTCTTGGCATTTCACAGTAGTGGTCTCATACAATAGTGTTCCTTTTGTGCTTGACTAATGTCGCTCAGCATAGTACCCACTAGGTTCATCCAAGTTATAAGGTTATTTGCAGATTTATCATTAGGGTTTAACATTGCATAGTGTTCCAGTGTGTGTATGTACCATATTTTTAAATCCATTCTTCCCTTGAAAGGCACTTGGATTCTTTGCATCTTTTTTGTTATTATGAATAGTACTTTAATGACATGGGGTGAAAATATCTATTCATGTCACCATTCTTATTTCTCTATGATATATGACAGACAGGTAGAGGGATTGCTGAGTCATATGGCATTTCTGATTCTAATGTTTTGAAGAAAAAACAAATCGTTTTCCACAATGGTGGCATCATTTTGTAGTCCCACCAGTGGTGTATGAGAATCCCAATCTCTCCATATTGTTACCAGCTTTTGTTGTTTTATGCTTTTGTTTTCAACTTTTCTATTAATTCTGGGAAAGGATGATATCTTATTGATGTTTTGATTTCTATCTCTCAAATGGCTATAGGATAAGCACTGGATCATCAGGTTGGTTAAAACTCACCAGCTGCTCCTTGAAAACCCTATACAGGGTCACTATGAGTCAGAATTGACTCGACAGCACTTAACAACAAAATGGATAATGATTGTGAGCATTTCCCCTGATATGTATGTTGCCACCTGACTGTCTTCATTAGTGAAGTAGATGTCTGTTTATGTCCTCTGTCCATTTTTATATTAGATTCTTTGTCTTTTTGTTGTTGAGATGTTGAAGTTTATATACATTTTAGAGATCAGTAGCAGCAGCAGTGGGCGCAGGTGTATCAGTGATTGTGAAGTTGGCCCAGGACCAGGCAGTGTTTTGTTCTGTGTGTATAAGGATGGCACCTAACAACAACAACATGAGTCAGATCAACCTGTTGGCAATCAGTTTGGTTTGGTGTGGGCTTAGGAGTGTGGCTTGAAGGGGCCAAATTCATGTCCAGGCATTGGGTCAAAGGGAAACATTTTCAATGTTAATGGTCCTTTAAAATGCCACATTTTGATATTTTAGAAATATTGTTTTTATGTAAGTGTCTTAACTTAAAAAACCAACCAAACAAATATGTTTCAAGTAAATAATAAAAGATAAAAAATATCAACTCCAATACAGGAAGAACATATAAAGATCAGTGCCATTACTTATACTAACAAGGAGATAACCACCCAAAAGATGAAGCATTTAAGAATGAATCTAACTAGAGACACAAAAGCCCTATACAAAGAAAACCACAAAATACTATTCAAGAACTAAAAATAGACCTACCTAAAGGCAAACCTTCATTATACTCTTGGACCCCTGGTGTGGCACTATAAGATCAGCACTGGACTTTGAACCACTAGGCTGGCAGTTCCAACCCACCAGCGGCTCCTTAGAAACCCTGTACAGGATCGCTATGAGTCAGAACTGACTTGACAACATTTACATCAACCGTGCTAATGGACAGGAATATTTAACATTTTGAGCATCAACATTACTCAAAGTGTTGTTGTTGTTGTTAAGTGCCGTCTAGTCAGTTGCAACCCATAGCAACCCTATATAGGGTTTCTGAGGAGCAGCTGGTAAGCTTGAACTGTCATCCTTGCGGTTCAAAGTGACTTTGCAGTCCAGCACATTAATCCACAGTGCCACACCAGGACTCCATTCAAAGTGATAGATAGGAATATATAACATTTGAGAGCATCACTAATACTCAAACTGATCTACAGATATAATGCAATCTCGATCATGATTCCATTATCATTCTTTAAAGAGATGGACGTTAATCAACTATAAATGGAAAAGAAAGAGACCTCAGATAAGCCAAGCAATACTAAAAATGAAGAACAAAGTAGGAGGCCTCACACTTCCCTATATCAAAATCTACTACACAACTACAGTAGTAAAAGCAGATTGGTACTGGTACAATGGCAGAATGAAACACTGACCAGTCATGGGCCAATCTCACAATTATTACTACTCCTGAGCCCATTGCTGCTGCAAGCATGTCGATCCATATTTTGGTGGTTCTTCCTCTTTTCCACTGACCCTCCACTTTACTAAACATGATATCCTTCTCCAGGGATTGGTCCCTCCTGACGATATGCCTGAAGTATGAGAAATGAAATTTGGCCATCCTGGCCTCCAAGGAGCACTCTGGCTGCACTTCTTCCAAAACAGATCTATTGGTTCTTTTGACAGTCCATGGCACTGTCAATATTCTCCTCCAACACCATAACTCAAATGCATCAATTCTTCTACAGTCTTTCTTATTCACTGTTCAACTTTCGCATGTATATGAGGTTATTGAAAATACCATGACTTGGGTTAGGTGAACCTTAGTCCGCAAACTGACATCTTTGCTCTTCAACCCTTTAAAGAGGTCTTGTGCAGCAGGTTTGCCTAATACAATATGTCGTTTGATTTTTTGACTACGGCTTCCATGAGTATTAATGGTTGCCCCAAGCAAAATGAAGTTTTTGACAACTTCAAACTTTTCTCCATTTATATAGAACTTAGTGGTTATGAATCGGGCTGTTAACCTCAAGTACAGCTAGTTCGAAACTACTAGAGGCTCCATGGGAGAAAGATGAGGCTTTCTGCTCCTATAAAGATTTACAGCTTCATAAACCCTATACAAGGTTGCTATGAGTCAGAACCTACTCCACGGCACATAACCACCACCACCACCATGGATGTTGTTTATGGTCCAGTGGTAAGGATTTTTGTTTTCTTTACATTAAAAGGCAACCCATAATGAAAGCTGTGGTCTTTATTTTCATCACTAAGTATTTTAAGTGGTCTTCACTTTCAGCAAGCAAGGTTTTATCATCTGCAAATTGCAGGTTGTTAATGAGTCTTCCTCCAATCCTGATGCCATGTTTTTCTTTATTTAATCCAGCTTTTCAGGTTATTTGCTCAGTATACAGAATGAATAAGTATGATCAAAGAATGCAACCCTGGAACACACCTTTCTTAATTCTAAACCATTCAGTGTTCCTTTGTTCTGTTGAAATAACTGCCTTTCGATCCATGTGCAGGTTCCTCATGAGCACAATGCTCTGGAATGCTTTGCAATGTTGTCCATAGCTTGTCATGATCCACACAGTCAAAAGCCTTTGGGTAGTCAATAAAGTATTCTCTGCTTTCAGTCAAGATCAATCTGATGTCAGCAATGGTATCCCTAGTTCCATGTCCTCTTCTGAATCCAGCTTGAACCTCTGAAAGTTCTCCGTCAATGTATGGTTGTAGCCGTTTCTGTTTGGTTGTAGCCATTTCTGTATTAATTTTAGTAAAACTTTACTGACATAGGATATCAATGATATTGTCTGACAACTTCTGCATTCCTCCTCTTTGGATTAGGCACAAATACAGGTCTTTCCAGTCAGTTGGCCAGCTAGTTGTTTTCCAAATTTCTTGGCATAGATGAGTGAATGTGTCCAGTGCAGCATCACTTTGTTGAAAATTTTCAATTTGTATTCCATTAATTCCCTATGCCTTGTCTTTGCCAATTCCTTCAATGCTCCTTATAATTCTTCCTTCAGGATCATTGATTCTTGATCATATGCTACCTCTTGAAATGGTTGAACATTAATAATTTCCTTTTGGTACAGTGACTCTGTTGTATTCCTTCCATCTTCTCTTGATTTGTGCATAATTCAATAATTTGCCCAGAGAATCCTTCATTACTGCAAGTCAAAGTTTGAATTTTTTTCTTCAGTTCCCTCAGCTTGAGAAATGCAGTAAATGTTCTCTCCTTTTGGTTTTATAACTACAGGTCTTTTCACATTTCATTATAATATTTGACTCTGTCTTCTCAAACTGACTTACAGCGTCCCTATATAATGTTTCCAGAGTCCTGGTGTGGCGATGTGGGTTAATGTGCCAAACTGCAAAGCCATTTGAACTGCAAGGTTGGTAGTTCAAGCTCACCAACTGCTCCTCTGAAGCCATATACATGGTCTCTATGGGTCAGAATCAACTCGATGGCACATAACAACAACAACTACTATAAGGTTTCCAAGACCATGTATATTTACTGGAGCAGACAGTCTCATATTTCTCCTGCAGAGCAACAGATCAGTTTGAACCAGCAACTGTACAGTTAAAGGTACAATATGTAACCCAGCACATCTCCAGGGATCCTTTGTACCATGCCTGTTGTTATGTGCCATCGAGTTGCTACGTACTCAGCAACACTATGAACAACAAAACAAAACACTGCCCTGTCCTTCCCCAACCTCATAATCTCACAATCATTGCTATGTTTGAGCCCACTGTTGTAGCCACTGCACAAACCCATCTATTGGGGGGTCTTCCTCTTTTCTTCCAACCCTGCACTTTACCAAACATGACATTTTTCTCCAGGGACTTGGCCCTTCTGATAATATGTCTGATGTATGAGAGACAAAGTCTGGCCATCCTGCCTTCGAAAGAGCATTCTGGCTATATTTCTTCTAATATAAATGTGTTTGTTCTTTTTGGCAGTCCATGGTACTGTTAATGTTCTCCTCCAACACCTTAACTCAATTTTTTTTTTTTTTTTTTTTGGTCTTTCTTATTCATTGTCCAACTTTCACATGCATATGAGGTTATTGAAATTACCATTGCTTGGATCAGGCGTATTTTAGTTCTCAAACTGAAACTTTTGCTCTACAACACTTTAAAGAGGTCTAGTGCAGCAGATTTACCTAATCCAATACATCATTGATTTCTTGACTGCTGCTTCCATGAGTGTTGATGGTTGATCCTAACAAAATCAAGTCTTTGACAACTTCAGTCTTTTCTCCACAGATAAGAATGTTGTTTATTGGTACAGTGGTGAGGATTTTGTTTTCTTTGCATTGAGGTTCAATTTATACTGAAGGGTGTGATTTTTGATGTTGATCAATAAGTATTTTAAGGCGTCTTCACTTTCAACAAGCAAAGTTGTATCATCTGCATATGACAGGTTGTTAATGAGTTTTTCTCCAATCCTGATGCCACGTTTTTCTTCATATAATCCAGCTTTTCAGATTATTTGCTCAGCATACAGATTGAATAAGTACAGTGAAAGAATCCAACCCTGGCACTTACCTTTTCTAATTTTAAACCATTCAGTGTCCCCTTGTTCTGTTTGAACAACTGCCTCTTAGTTTATACACAAGCTCCTCATGAGCACAATTGGGTATCCTGGAATATTAATTCTCCACAATGTTGTCCTTAGCTTGTCATAATTCACACAATTATAACTCCTTGCATGTTCAATAAAGCAGAGGTAAACATCTTTATGGTATTCTGTACTTTCATCCAAGTTCCATCCTATATCAGCAATGATATCTTTTCTTGCATGTCCTTTTCTGCATCCGGCTTGAACCTCTGGACGTTCTCTGTCAATGTGTGGTTGCAGCCACTCTAGCAAAATTTTACTTGCATGTGATATTAATGATATTGTCTGATAATTTCTTCATTCCATAGGGTTACTTCTCCTTGCATGCAACCTCAGGAGGGATCCTTCGCTGGAAACGGACATCATGTTTGATGCACTCAAGCCTCAGTGAGGGCATGGAAGACCCATAGTGAGAATGACTGGCACAGGAGACACCGTGATGGACTCAAGCATGCTGGCCACTGGGAAGATGGCACAGGACCAGGCATGATTTTGTTCTGCTGTACATGAGGTTACCATGAGTCAGAGTCAACTCAACAGCAGCTGGAAAAAAAAAAAATGAGTATCAAATTAACAGAGCTGATTCGCATCGCTCTCCACACCCCACTACCTAATTATGAGAAAGGAGTTAAACTCAATAGCAAAGTCATTTATGTCTGTGTAAACCTTAAAATGGAGTCATGTTGCGACGATGCAGAATAAGCACTTGATCACAAGGTTGGTTTGAAATGAAAAGTCAGCAGTTCAAACTCACCAGTTGCTCCTGGGAAACCCTATACTGGGTTGCTATGATTCAGAATCCAGTCAATGGCACTAACAACAACAACAAACAAAAAACATGAAAACTTTGGAAACCCATGAAACTCATATTGGGAATTTGGTAGTGGACAATGGCAAGATCAAAGAAAGACCAGTAAGCATAAATCCAGAAAAAGGCTGGTTTGCCCTAACATCTGGTGTCTGACAAACAATTATGAAGGTTTCCAATGCATTATATGTTTGGAGTCCTGGTGTGGCACTGTATGATAAGAACTGGACTGCTTACCACAAGATCAGCAGTTCAAACTCACAAGCCACTTCTTCGAAACCCTATATAGGGTAGCTCTGGTAGCGTAGTGGTTACGAATCGGGCTGCGAACCTTAAGGTCAGCAGTTCGAAACTACCAGCCGCTCTGCGGGAGAAAGATGAGGCTTTCTACTCCCGTAAAGATTTACACCCTCGGAAACCCTGTACAGGGTCGCTATGGGTCGGACCCGACTCGATGGCACTTAACAACAACAACAACAACAATGATTCAGAACTGACTTCATGGCATTTAACAACAATAACAACATATGTATTGATGGGTATGTGGTCAATATGTAGCAAGATAAAAATCTAGGTAAACAAGCTCTTCTGCTTCAATGTCTTAGAACATTTTATTTATAAAACATTCTCATGCTAAAAAGTCTTGGAACATGTTATTTACAAAGTATTCTTTTGCTAAAATGATGCTAAGTATACCAATGAGCATTGTTTATGTAACAGTAACAAATGGGAAAGGGAAAAAAAAAAGCCCAAGAGGTCATTTTATTGAATTGAAATTGAAAGCAAGCTCTCACCCTTTCTTCAGATCAGCCTTTGTTTTTTTGACATGTGCTATGCCTTTTTTCATTGGTGGAGTTACCAAAGTTTGGATGCTGGGATTATTTGTTCTTCCCATGTCAGAATCAGTGAGCATTACTTATTGCTCCCAAAGCACTAAGTGCTAAGCATGACCCTGGAAGGAAGAAAACACGTGACTGTGACAAGAATTGTCAGCCTCTTCCCAAGTATGTCTTCCCAGGTCTGTACTTTGGTGGAGCATCTTCCCAAGAAAGGCATCTGAGCACACATAACATGGAGCCGGCCAAGGCCCAGAACACCCCAGCTATTTCCGGACCATAAGTGTGCTAGTGACAAATTCTCAAGCTGTATGTGTTACCACACATCATGGGAAAATTGAGAAGTGATCCATCTGGATTGACTTTATGTTCTGAAATATCAGGCTTCAGAATTGGATAGAATACACATTTATTCTTTGAGGCAACTTGTTAGGAAGAAGAATTAGCTCCAGTAGAGGTCAGAGCCAAAGAGACATTGTAGTGTTCTGCACACAAGTGGATAATGAGCTGACAGATGGGGATTGGTTTCCTTAGCTGGTATCTCAAAACTCCTTCTAGAAGATTTCTTTATTTATAGATGCACATGCTTGACCCCTGTTAAAAATGCACCATATAGACGGGAGCAACAGGTTAAACTGGTAAGGATAAGATTACGATACGATATGATACGTAATGTGACTCTCACTATAAACTGACCAAGGGCTCCTTTAAATATGATATTGTTGTCATTGTTGTTAAGTACCATCAAATCGGCTCTGACTCACAGCAACCATATGTAGTGTTTCTGAGGAGCAATTGGTGAATTTGAACTGCCAACTGTATGGTTAATTAGTATATATTATCACGGTAACGGCATCACTATATCTACTATGATAGTTAATCACTATGGAAACCAGAGTCTATTATAAATCATTAATACCAGGACGTTCTTTTGAAGCTGCACGATGCACATCTGGTGAGACAGTCAACACTTGAGAGTCACTATAGCATCAGCTGTTCTGCTGAAAGTCAACAAGTTCTCCCTGAGTTCAAGGCGCATTTGATTTCATCAGTCCTAGAGGAACTGATTTACAGCCGTGAAAATCCTATACAGAGTGGCTGTACGCCCGAGCCAAGTCCATGGCAGTGGGAGTGAATGAGGGAAACTGAGAAGTCACTTGTGGTTCAGTGGCAGAATTCTTGCCTCCCGTATGACCCGTGTATGAATGTACAGGCACCACCTGTCTGCAGTGCAGGTGTGTGTGCCTGTTACTATGATCATAGACAGGTGTCAGCAGAGCTTCCAAGCTAAGATCAACTGTGAAGAAAGGCCTGGAGACCAAGTTTCAGAAATCAGTAAATGAAATCCCTGTTGGTCACACAGGACCCATTCTCAACCAGTCCTGGGGATGGCACAGAAATTCGCAGCATTTAATTTCATTACCCATGAGGTTACCGTGAGTCAGAAACCAACTTGATAGCAGCTAACAATAGCAACAGAAGTCCGAAGAGGAAGGATATTTAAAATGGGACCAACTAGGTTGGCATTCATGCACATCCTACCTTCAGAGTGGACAGCCATAGTCACCGTGTACAGACACCGATTCTTTCTACTCCTTCTGATAGTCAAGTGCTTCACATGGAAGAACAGACTCAGTGGAGCAGGGTGGGTCTTCTGCAGCAAGATGACTGTAGCGGGAAGCACAGAGACAATACGGTGTAGCAGAGAAAACTGGCTTCTCTGTCACTTTCAGTGTGGGACTTTGACCAATGTCCTGAGCACTTGGCTGGACTCGGATTCTTAGTGGATTGGAAGAGGAGATGTAGTCATCTCCCATGACAAGGTCTGATACAATGTAATCCTGTCTATGATGAGATCGGCGATGCGCAGCCAATCAGTTGAAAGGAACTTCCTCCAGACCGTGGCCTACTTCCAGTAGATTGTGTGCTTGGGCGGAGCTTGTTACTTTCTGCCCGGTCTGGATTCTGCATCTGGTTCGTCAACTGCCCTCTGGCTCTTAGGACTTGAGGTTGTGACCTATTCTATTGCCCTCCAACCTTGGGAGTCCTCAGTGGTCTGCCATCTTACCTGTCCACCCTGCCTGTCAGCTGTCTGACCTGTCCATCGTGAGCTCATCAGCCTTACAACTTCATGACTCAGAAACCTCCAGCCTGACGTCTGACCCACAAACTTGGCACATACGCAACTGTGTGAGCTGTTTCCTTTCCTTGATAGAAACTTCTCTTTATATATATATACACACACACACATACATATATATCTGTTGTTGTTAAGTGCCATCAAGTCGATTCCGACCCATAGTAACCCTTTATGGGTGACCTTGAACCACCTACCTTACAGTTCAAATGACTTTGCAGTCTGACATGTTAGCCCACACTGCCACACCAGGACTCCCACATATGTATACACATGTATATATATAGAGAGAGTCCCGAATGCAAGGTCAGTTTGAACCACAAGGTTTGTGGTTCAAACTCACCAGCTGCTCCTCGAAAATCCTATACAGAGTCAGAACAGACTCGAGGGCACGTAACAACAACAAAGCATGTTGACCTTACAGTTCAAACCGACCTTGCAGTTAAGTGCTTATCCTACAGTGCAACATAAAGACCATATACATATATATTTATGTTGTTGTTGTTAAGTGCCGTGAAGTCAGTTCCAACTCATAGCAACCATGTAAAGGATTTCCGAGGCTTTAAATTTTGCAGAAGTAGAAAGTCTCAAGCAGAGGTTCAAAACACCAGTCTTGTGGTTTTCTGTTCAGTGCTTATCCTACAGAGCCAGCACACTCCCAATGTATATTATACATGTGTGTATAAACATGTATGTATACATATATGTATTGGAGCACAGTGGTTCCATAGGATAATCACTGGACTGAAACCACAGGTTGGTGGTTTGAATCCACCAGCAACTCTGGGAATGACATTGACTTTCTGTTCCTGAAAAGATTTAAAGCCTCAGAAACCCTATACAGAGAAGCTCTAAGTTGGAACTGACTCAACAGTACTTAACAACAACAATCACACATACATATACAAGCATGCATCTATATACATACACATATTCATACACACACATATATGTTTTGTTAGATTCTGTCAAGCTGGTTCTGACTCATAATGACCCTATGCACAAAACAATGCTCTGTCTTACACCAACCTTGCAATTGTGGCATTGTGCCAGTCCGTCTCACTGGGGTTATTCCCCTTTTTCGCTGACTGTCAACTTTACCAAGCATGATGCCCTTAATCAGGGACTGGTCCCTCCTAACAGCACTTCCAAAGTATTAGAGAAAAAGTCCAGCAATCCTCACTTCTAAGGATTATTCTGACTGCAATCCTTCCAAGGCAGATTTGTTTGTTTTTCTGGGAGTCCTTAGTATTTTTAATATTCCTCTCCAACAACATAATTCAAATGTAATGATTATTCCATGGTCTTCTTATTCATTGTCCAACTTTCACATGAGTATGAGGCTACTGAAAATAGCATGATTTGCTATTTTAGCACACCTTAGTCATGGATTGCCAAAAGAACCAATAGATCTGTTTTGGAAGAAGTACAGCCAGAGTGCTCCTTGGAGGCCAGGATGGCTAAGCTTCGTCTCTCCTACTTTGGACATATTGTCCGGAGGGAACAGTCGCTGGAGAAGGATGTCATGCTGGGTAAGGTGGAGGGTCAGAGAAAAAGAGGAAGACCCCCAATGAGATGGATCAGCCAGGTGACATCATTGATGGCGTCAAGTGTGGCAGATCTTGGCTGAAAGCAGAGACTATCAGAAAGATGTTTACCTGTGCTTTATTGACTATGCAAAGGCTTTCGATTATGTGGATCATGACAAGCTATAGACAGCATTGTGAAGTATGAGTATTCCAGAACACTTAATTGTGCTCATGGGGAATCTGGACCAAGGGGCAGTTGTTCGAACAGAACATGGGAACACTGAATGTTTTAAAATTAAGAAAGGTGTGCGACAAGGTTGTATTCTTTCACCATACTTATGCAACCTGTATGTTCAGCAAATAATCCGAGAAGCTGGGTTATATGAATAAAAATGTAGCATCAGGATTGGAGGAAGACTCATTAACAACCTGCGATATGCAGATGATACTACCTTGCTTGCTGAAACTGAAGAGAACTTAAAATATTTACTGATGAAGATCAAAGACCACAGCCTCCACTATGGATTGCATCTATAAGTAAAGCAAACCAAAATCCTCACCACTGGACCAATGAACAACATTCTTATCAATGGAGAAAAGATTGAAGTTGTCAAGGACTTCATTCTTATTGGATCAACTATCAATGCTTATGGAAACAGCAGTCAAGAGATCAGACGATGTAGTGCGTTAGGCAAATCTGCTGCACAAGACCTTTGTAAAGTGTTGAAGAGCAAAGATGTCAGCTTGAGGACTAAGGTGCTCCTGACCCAAGCCATGGTATTTTCAATAACTTCACATGCATGCGAAAGCTGGACAGTGAATAAGGAAGACTGTAGAAGAATTGATGCATTTGAGTTATGGTGTTGGAGGAGAATACTGAAAGTGCCGTGGAGTCGGTTCCGACTCATAGCGACCCTGTACAGGGTTTCCGAGGCTGTAAATCTTTACGGGAGCAGACCACCTCATCTTTCTCCTGCGGAACCGCTGGTAGTTTCGAACTGCTGACCTTGCGGCTCACAGCCCGATTCGTAACCACTACGCTACCAGAGCTCCTTAGGAGCACAATTAAGTGTTTTGGCATACCCATTTTTACAATGTTGTCCATAGATTTTCAAGATTCCTAAGCTGAAAGCCTTTGCATAGTCAATAAAGCACAAGTCAACATCTTTCTGGTAGTCTCTGTTTTTAGCCAAGATCCATCTAATGTCAACGATGATATCACTAGTTCCACAATCTCTTCTGAATCTGGCTTGAATTTCTGACACTTCCCTGTTGATGTACTATTGCAACCATTTTTTAATTCTCGTCAGTAAAATTTTTATTTGCACATGATATTGATGATATTGTTTGATGATGTCCACATTCTGTTGGGTCACCTCTCTTAATAATGAGCATAAACATGGATCTTCCACTGTTTGGCCAAGTAAGTCTTCCAAATTTCTTGGCATAGATGAGTGAGGACCTCCAGTGCTGCACCAGTTTGTTGAAAGATTTCAAATTGTGTTCCATCAATTCCTGGATCCTTGTTTTTCCCAGTACCTTCAGTGCAGCGTGGACGTCTTCCTTCAGTACCACTGGTTCTTGATCACATGCTACCTCTTGATACGGCTGAGCACCAACCCCATTTCTTTTTGTCACAGTGACTCTGGGTATTCTTTCCATCTTCTTTTGATGCTTTCGGTTCATTCAATATTTTGCCCATAGAATCCTTCAATATTTAAAGTTGAGACTTGAATTTTTTTCTTCATTTCTTTAAGCTTGAGAAATGATGAATGCAGTCTTCCCTTTTGGTTTTCTAACTCTAGATCTTAGTGCATTTCATTGCAATACTTGGTTTTGTTTTCTCAAACTGTCCTTTGAAATTTCCTGTTCAGATCTTTCACTTCTTTATTTCATCCATTCACTTTAACATCTCTAAGCTGGTAAGCAAGTTTCAGAGTCTCTTCTGACATCCATTTTGTTTTTGTTTTCTGTCTTTTTAATGACCTTTTGCTTTCTTCCTATATGTTGTTTTTATGTCATTCTATAACTCTTCTGGTCTTTAATATTAGTGTCCAATGCATCTACTATGCTCTTGAAATGATCTCTAAATTCAGCTGAGATATATAAGTTCATATTTTGGCTTTTGTGTACATTTTCTTTTCCATTTATTCATCTTCCTGAACCTGAATGTGAGCAATTAAAGGTCTTTTCCACAGTCTGTGCCTGGCCTTGCTTTGGCTGATGATATTGAGCTTTTCCACAGATGTAGTCCATTTGAATCCTTTCTCCTAAGACAGTAGATACAATGAGAAAGTGGCAGCATTTTTGTTTCAGCACTGCATCCATCCATGACCTGCTGCCAACTCCCCTCGCTTCATGTTGTTTCCTTAACTGTCTTGTTTCTGCATAGTCCCTGGGTCATGAAAATGATTGATGTGCTTAACTTCTAACTGAAAGGTTGGAGATTTGAACATATCCAGGGGTACCTCAGAAGAATGGCATGGCAGTCTACTTCCTAAAAACCATTTCTTGAAAACCTCATGGAACACAATTCTACCCTGACACACATGGGGTCATCAAGAGTTGGGTCAATTCAGTTTGACAGCAACTGGTTGTAACAACAACTAGCATCAGCTGTTGTCCTGTAATATTAGTCCTGAAATATGATAGTTGCAATGACAACTAGCATATTACAACCCTGCTAGTCGTTACCCAGGTACTCCCATGCTAGGGTTAATCTACATTGTCTAGGGTGCTTATATCTCCTAAGCTATGTCATGATGCTGGACCATAAAGTCAGCAGTTCAAGCTTACCATCCACTCCTCAGAAACCCTGTACAGGGTAGCTATGAGTTGGCAATGACTCAATGGTACTTAACAACAATGTTGTTGTTATGAAGCGCCATTGAGTCAGTTCCAACCCAAAACAACCCTGTATAGGCTTTCCAAAGAGAGACTGGTGAGCCTGAACCGCCAACCTTGAGGTTCAAAACGACTGTGCAGTGCCCACAGTTCCATACCAAGACAAAACCTATGATTTAACCCTTAAAAGCTTCCCCGATGTCTTTACCACATGTCAGGATTCCCCTATTTTGTCTTGCGATATTTTTCTTATTCACTTGTATTCTCAATTACAGAACTTCACATAGTTTTGTATTTCTATTTAATTTTACTTCAGAGTCTAGCCCATGAAAATAATTTAGACTCTTGATTCCAGCATATATTGCATTTGCTCCTCTTCCATGTTCCCATCTGCAAGCTGAATGCTAAGGTCTTCTGGGGCAGGACTGTGCTCTCCTTATCCTGCGGTTTGAACAGTGGTTCTCTGGTTCTCAGAGCACCCCTGGCTTCATAGGGAAATATCCATTCTAGCCAACCCAGGAAATGGTAGAGACTTTATTACTAACGTCACTGACGTGTTTATGTGAGTGGCAGATTTCCCAGAGCCTAACCAAAGGCAGTAAAATGAAAACATCAGCTCTTTCCATTGAAGTGGTCTGGTAGTAATGTAATAAAAGTCTCATCTTTCCATTCCAATTTTATAAAAGAAATATCAGAAGCCACTGAGAGATCAACAGTTTACCCCGTGTGCCCACCTGCTTGCTTGTTCTCTCTTTGGTGGCGGCTCATTGGAAACACACACACACTGTGGTAGGACTGAATTCAATACAGAGGAAGGGCTTGGGGTGACTTCTGTGCCTTTTGTGTGTGGGCTCTTAGGGCGTGGTTGACTCTAAATTCTCCATTTGGTTTGACACATTTCTAGTTCTCATTAGAGGTGCCCTTTGTTGTTTGGTAATCTTGTGCATAAAAGCAGCAACTGTCTTAGCAAGTCTTTATTTATATTTAAAGTTACACAATGCATAATGTCTTGTTTTTGTCTGTCCTACCTGCTGCACCAATGTCACCACCTGTATTCATAGGACTTGCTAACACGTCATCTTGGTCCTTAATTATGGCTAGCTTCCTTAGTGACTCCAGTCAATCACTTCACCTTCCAGAAAAATAAATAAACAAAAACCGAACCAATTGCTATTGAGTTAATTCTGCTTTATGTGATCCAGAAAACAAGGGGCTTAGGATGCGCCACCTCTGAGGTCCCTTTCAACCTTGATCTTCTGAGATGCTTTGGGTTTGGTTTTTATTATCATCATTGATACATATTTTCAAAAAGAAAATTATCTCATCTTTAAGAAACAATGATTGTGGAGGATGTCAAAGTTAACAGAGAGAGTTGGAAGAAGTTTCATAATCAGAATTCAAATATCTCTCTGAACTTCTTTTCTAATATGTGTAAGTGAAAGATTTCAAAAGCATGACATTCACAGTGTGGATTTTTATTTAAAAATCAATAGTAATAATATATGACTTGGGAGGAAATTCCCATTAACTGTAGTCAGGCCCTTTCATAGGTAAAGCTATTCAATTTGTGCCTTGGTTCAACTTGGAGGCAGTATTCATATTGATCTACAAATGTTGTTCCTGTTAAGTGCCACTGAGTCAGTTCTAACTCATAGAGACCCTCTCTAGGGTTTCCAAGGAGCAGCTGGTGGGTTTGAACTGCCGATCTTGTGGTTTGCAGTCTAGTGCTGATCTTACAGTACATGGCTATATTTTTACAGGTGCCTGAAACAATACATGCCTTTGGGTAGCATGTGGTCAGAAGTGTTCCTGAACTTCAAGAGAATACCGTGGCTACTCATTCTACCATCTGTGATGTGATCCAACCAGGCAATACCAGTTGGATCATCAAAACATCTGTAGCCTTCGTGGACAGAGAAGGCAAAGGATCTTGGCAAGACACCAAGAAGCCAGTCCTGAGGGTGGAGTAGGAGAGTCCCACTAGTGCTGGAACTTAATGGCAAGCAAATCTAGAAAATCAATAAAAATAAATGTCACTTTATCCCCAAACATTCGCAGATGAGTCGACTCTGACTCACGGTGAACCCACATGCATCATAGTACAACTGGGCTTCGTAGGGTTTTCAGCACCCCCTTTTTTCAGAAGCAGATCACCAGGTCCTTCTTCCCAAGCTGCTCTGGAACCTCACAACTTTCAACCTTTCAGTTAGCAGTTGAGCATGTTAGCTGTTCACACCGCTCAGGGACTCCTGAACAAATTGTTGTTATTGTTGTTGCTAAGTGTCGTCCAGTCAATTCCAACTCATGGTGGTGGTGTGGTGGTCATGTGCCATGGAGTCGGTTCTGACTCATCGACCCTGCAAAGGGTTTCTGAGGCTGCAAATTATGGGAGCAGACAGCCTCATCTTTCTCCCATGGGACAACTGTAGTTTCGAACTGCTGACTGCTGAGAGCTGATCCCCTGTTGCCGTTTGACACAGTCCTGGCAAAAGAGACACATCAGCACAGCAGATGGTTCTTGGAAAAGCACTCTTATCTCTCCTTTTCAGGATGGTTCTGATTCCACTTGTGGGGATATATCGTACTGCCACATTCACAGCTCTTACTGTGAGTTCTGTACAGCTTCGGAAGAACCAGTCTTGCAACAATTGTTTCAGCTTCACTGAATTAGATTCAAAGAGAATTTTAGACAAATTAAGGTAGCATGACCTATTCCCTCTCACAGAAAACCCGAGAACAAAGCAGCTGCATTTATGAGATCACAGAAGCAGATAAAAAAGTAAAATAAAGCTGACCATCCCCTATAGACCTCACCTAAATCAATTACCGGCCAGAATCCACAAACCCTCCACTACCACATACAGGAACCTACGTAATTGGGCAGAGAATGGTGAACATAAATGAAAGGTGGTCAAAATTTAATAATCTACCTTTTCTGCAGCAGTTAACCAGGTTGGGCCCTTTAACATGCTTCATGGCCCCAAAAGAAAGAAACATAGGAACACTATGGTTAAGCGATTTAATGAATACTTTAGAAAAACAAAATAATTAAATAGATGTTAGTAATGCTTTTACTATAGAAAATAGTAATACTTCATGTAGAATAGAAGTTTGATAATTAGCTAGTAGATATAATAAGTTAGTGTAGGCAATGATGATTGAGTCGATAGAAACATATTAATAAGAGGATGTAATCAGGGGTCTAGGAGGTGGAAATGATTTGTGTAAGGTTTAGCTTGATCTTATAGTGGGAATAAGAAAAAACAATCTATCACTTACATAGAAGAGGGGATGATGTCAGAAGAAAAATGCTTAATGGTTAGAAAATGAACAGGATATTGGAAAGGTCAGGTGGAACATCACAGAAACACTTTTGTTAAGGTTTTATAATCACAGGGTGAAAGAATGTTATGATTAAAAACGTGTAATAATTCAAGGGAAAAATCAAGATATCAAATCATTATGCATTGTGCAACTTTAAATATAAATAAAGACTTGCTAAGACTGGGCACAAAGAGCTTCATCAACCAACTAAGCGGAAACTCCTCGATTACTTTCACTTTCGCCGATTCCACGTCTCCTCTTGAGTCTCACAAGTCTCATGACCCTGCAAGAGCTGGACTTCCGCAGCTGACCTTGATGTTAGCAGCCCCACTTGTACCACTATGCTTCCCTGTATAGGGTTTCCAAGGAGCGACAGATGAGCTTGAACCATCCACCTTGCAGTTCAAACTGACTTTGCAGTCCAGTGCATTAACCAGCATCGCCACACCAGGACTTCTGAACAATAATAAAAACTGGAAAAACAGATCAAGTTTCACTAGCATTGTTATGAGGAGTCCTGATGTAGTGCTGCACAGTAAGCACTGGACTGCTAACCTCAAGGTTGGTAGTTGAAAACCACCAGCCGTTCTTAGAAAACTCTATACAGGGTTGCCAGGAGTCAGAACCACGTTGACAGCACATGCTGTAAACCTTTAGGACTGTGAGCCATTTGTCTGAAAGTCTAAAGTTTAGAGTTATCTCAATCAGACAAATTGTCCTCCCTTTCCTTCCTGAATTCCTCACCAGAGCTCAGGACAACTTCATCCACAGATCTGTTTCAAGAATCAATGAGTCGTGAGTCATGTGACACTATATGCAAAATTGTGCCACCACCACCCTGTGTGTGAGAAAGATTATCCATGGCAGGGAGGGGGCCTCAACTTTCATTTGACTTTTAGAAAGATCTCAATTCCTAAGAAAGTTAGGAATCAATGGTCTAAATTCAAAGAACTGTTCTTCTGAGTCCCTAGGCTTATGGTGCTACAATAAAACAGTGAGAAGATGGACAGTGGGGACCACAGAGAAGATGACCACTTAAAGTCATAGCTTCTTAGAAGAAATTCTTGGCCACCTTCCTAACAGAGAGTCCTACCAAGCTTTTCATGAAACAAATCATTTCTAAACCCATTCCATTCAGTCCTAGTCCCACAGATAGGAAGAAACTTGATTGACCAGAAAGAAACCAGAGGGCCTCACTACAATGGGAATGCTTCAGAAATCCACAGCACAATGGAATGAACAAGTAGGGAAAGGAATGCTGCTGTCGTTTAGTGACGTAGAGTCAGCAACCCTGCACAGGGTTTCTGAGGAGCAGTTAGTGAGCTTGAACCACCGACCTTGCAAAATTGGTTCAAATCAATTTTGGAGTCCAGCTCATTAACCCACAGCACCACACCAGGACTCCAGTCTCTGGGAGTTGTTGTTGTTAAGTGCCGTCAAGTCGATTCCAACCCATAGCAGCCCTGTATAGGGTTTCTAAGGAGCGACTGGTGAGCTTGAACCGCTGAACTTGCAGTTCAAACAACTTTGCAGTCTGACTCATTAGCCCACAATGCCACATCAGGACTCCCAACCACTATGAGTAGGAAAGTAAAATTGGCACAGCTTTGAAGAACATTTTGGCGATATGTAACAATCTGAAAGTGTACATGTTCTACAACTCAGCAAATTTACCTTAGCAGAGAGAAACCTTTACCCATGTTCCCTTAGCCATGTTGAATTTTATCATATAACTATGTGCAATAGCAGAAATAAATAAAATAAAAATAGAAGACAGAGATTGAGGAAAAGAAAACATGTGCTTATGTAGAGAACAATGAGTGACAAGAAGTTTGGGCTATTCACAAAATGGAAAGTCAACAACACCTAAAGCAAATGAATAGAGCTACATGTACCAACACAGACAAATGTCAACACAAACTCTTGAATAAGTTTTCTAAAAAAGCAAATTGGCTACTCAGAATGGGGGCACTACGGAGGTAAGAAGTGACTGGCTTACAAGCTTTCAAGAGGTAATCTAGATCCAGAAGGTGTGGAGCAAGGTAGAATCTCCACTGAGTATCATCCATTCTGTATAGTCAGGGCTGATGAAAGGGGATGCGGATAAGTCTCTTGCAATACAATAGCGAATAATTGTTATCAGGACTGATTGTAAGGGCTGGAAATGTAAAGGTAGACGTTTTGTGGCAAAGGAAAGGGAGTGATTAACTTTGCAGTCTAAGAGCGGAGGTCTCTGGGACCAGCAAGGGAGAAGAGTGATGGCAGGGATGGAGGCAGAGACGATGACATGGGGAGATGGAGCAGCTGGGGACTTTGGACCCGGAGAGGAAGAGGGGCTATGTGCAGATGACTGGGGGGCAGGCTTGCGGGGTATACCCTTTGGTTGGTGGATGATGCATTGAGGGAATTACAACCATGGGAAGGAAATGATATACGACAGGATCAATGTGAAGCTAATGTCCTCCATGTAAACTATCACATAATTCAAAATAAAGCATTAAAAAAAAAAAAAGCAAATCACCAAGGTTGTATACAATATATTTGATATCAAGTTTAAAATCATGGAAGGTAAATTTTATATTGTTTCTGGATACATGCATACAGTATAAAAGTTTTCAGGCCTGCTCGAAAATAATACCACCAACTTCAGGAAGGGAGGAGGATTAGGACCAAATGAGAGCAGTTGCAAAGGGGTTTCAAGTGTATCTGTAATGTTTGATTTCTTCCTACAAATTAGACAAAGATGGGTGATAAGTACCTGGTTTCTATTACTGCTCTTGTTCCTTATGCATATTCCTATTAATGTTTGGAGTCCTGGTGTGGTGCTGTAGGTTAGTGTTCTGGACTGCACAGGTGGTTTGAACCCCAAGGTCAGTGGTTCAAGCTCACCAGCTGCTCCTCAGAAACCAGACAGAGCCACTATGAGTCAGAATCGACTTGAAAGCACTTAACATCAGTCTTTAGAGGAAAGAAACTAGAACGATGCATAGATGTGCAGATGGTGAGACTTCATCTTCCTTACTTTCCACGTGACGGCAGAAAAGATAGATTGCTAGAGCCAGACGTGCTTAGTGAGAGTCAGCAGAATTGCAGGAAACCCTTGGTGAGATAGATGGACGAAACAGCTACAACAATGGACTGCAGGAAGGTGATTGAAGAATTTTGTGCTTTTTTATTTAGACCACTTCAACATGGCAGTTTGAGCATCACAGAGGGACTCATATCAGGTTCCTTTGAAATGTTCTTTGAGTTTTGGAAGCAAAACAGGTGTGAAAGGGTAAGAATAGAGCTGTACGATAGATGGGGTAACGTTTCCCAAAGAAATTCCACAGGCTCTATGTAGATTGATTGGATCTTTTTTTTTTAAGTCACCCTAATGCGCCAGACTTGAAAGCTGTTTGAACTGTGAGGTCGGCAGTTCAAG
Organism: Chrysochloris asiatica; assembly: GCF_000296735.1. Lineage (NCBI taxonomy): Eukaryota > Metazoa > Chordata > Mammalia > Afrosoricida > Chrysochloridae > Chrysochloris > Chrysochloris asiatica. Next base: position 2,064,350 of record NW_006408619.1, on the reverse strand, counting down.
CTCACCAGTCGCTCCTTGAAAACCCTATACAGGGTCTCTATGGGTCGGAACCGACTTGACGGCACTTAACAGCAACAAAAAACATTGAGACTAAAAGGAGCTCTGCTAGCATAGTGGTTATGAATCGGCTGCTAACCTCAAGCTCGGAATTTGGAAACCACCAGCTATTCTGCGGGAGAAAGATGAGGCTTTCTGCTCCCGTAAAGATTGCAGCCTTGGAAACCCTGTGCAGGGTCGCTATGAGTCGGAACCGACTCCACGGTACTTAACAGCAGCAACATCATTGAGACTAAGAAAATGTAGAACTGAGAAATCATATCTGCAACCACTCACTGATCACAGATACGTAAACATATTTTGTTTGGAACAAACCAATGGTATATGAATCAGAGCTCTGTAAGAAATACTCGCCTTTTTTTATTTTTATTTTTTTACTTTTTGTGGTGAATTCAGTGAAGGTTTACAGACAAGATCATCGGTTTCACATTCAACAAATCACACACTTTGTCTCATCTCAGTGATTGTAATCCCTTCCATGTAACAACAGTGATCCAACTTCTCCCCCATGGTTCCTATTTGTTTTCCACCCTCCTTCAAATCCCTTCTCAACTTTGTCCTTAGGTAAATGTTGACCTTTTGATTTTGAATGATTGACCATTCCATGGTGGGCATATCCCACTGGTATGGTTGCTTCCCACTATATACCTCTCTACTGCTTAGCTGAAAAGTGAGCCATGCAGGTAAGTTCCTTTTCAGACCTAAAGGGTGGCAGAAGGTCATAGTCTCAGCTTTCACCAGTCTTTCTGATCAGTTGTTGTTGTTGTTGTTGTTGTTGTTGTTGTTGTTGTTAGGTGCCATCAAGTCTGTACCAACCCAAAGCCACCTTATGCACAGCAGAACGAAACACTGCCAGATCCTGGGCCAACCTCACTACTGTTACCACACTTGAGCCCATCGATGCTGCCACTTGGCCAATGCTGAAATTTGTTCCTATAAATCATT
>NW_006408619.1:2060272-2061506 GCF_000296735.1 Chrysochloris asiatica | reverse complement strand
TCAAGTGAAAATTTCCCATCTCAGAAGATTCTGATTGGGGTTCAGGATTCCCCCTCTGGTTTGATGTAATACAGATGCTCTGCAGGAAGTCTCCTTCACTGGGCATGTTGTAGCCCCATTTTAGGTGGATTTCCGGGCAGTCCGCTTGGTTAGGGCCATTTTCACCAAACACTTAAGTCTGAGGCCGCTTCCCGGACCGCCACGTCACTGTCGCTGTCCAAAGGAGGCCCGCAGTTGCCTAGCCAAATAGACAATGCTCTTGCGACAAACCACCAAACCGCTCTGCCCATCATTTGACTTTTAATCTGTTTTTGTCTCTGTGTGTAAGATGTATCTCTTGTAGGGAGCATATTGAAGGATCTTGTTTTCTTATCCATTTCTGATGCATTTAATCCTCCGTCTCTTAACTGGTGCATTTAATCTGTGTGCATTCACTGCAATTGTCAATAGGTATGGATTAATTGCAGCCATTATGTGTGTTTTTTTGTGGTGTTGCTACTTTATTTTTTCTGTGTGTCTTCCTTTGCTGAGTTCATCGTTTCTGTGTTCTTTCTTGTGAGTTTCCTCATATTTTAACGTTTCATTGTTCTTGGATTTTCATTTTCTTGGTATGTTGTGAAGTGTTCATTTTCTTTGAGGTTACCTTATATTCCATTAAGTTTTCCCTCCATTTAGTGCAGTCTATTTTGTCCTGTAATCTCCCTGACCTTCTCACCATCTGGATCTCTATCCTACATGTTTACCTTCTTTTACATTGCAATAGTTTTGATCATAGACTGACCTCCCAGATTCTCTGAGTTTGTTTTTATAGTTTTGTTCTTTTCTTGAGGCTTCCTTCTGTCAATTTAGTTCTGGGAGGTGTTGCCACATATGTCATTCTTTGGTTGTTGTCTGTTCTTGTTGGTTCTCAGTCCACAAAACTCCCTTTAGGTTGTTTTGTTTCGAAGGGTTGGCTTTGGAAAAATCCCTTAGCTTCTGTTTATCCTGGAATGTTTTGATTACACCATCGTATTTGAATGATAGCTTTGCTAGATAAAGGATTCTTGTTTAACAGTGTTTTTCTTTCAGGATTTTATATATGTCTCCCCATTGCCTTCTTGCTTGCATGGTTTCTGCTGAGAGAGCCAAGCTTAATCTGACTTGTTTGCCTTTGTATGCAACACTTCTGTTTTCCTCTTTATCTTTGATTTTAGAGAGCTTAATTATGATTATCTTTTGGGGTCTTTCCTTCCTG
>NW_006408619.1:2059034-2059444 GCF_000296735.1 Chrysochloris asiatica | reverse complement strand
CCTGGATTTTGGCGTTTTATAGGGTGTGACTGCAGCTTGATTATACGGCAGCATTTGCTGTCTCTTCTTGGGTAATATAGGGAGAGAACGAGTTCCCCAAAGAAGAAAAAAAAAATCTGTAGCCTAATATCAGTATGACTTTAGTGTCCTCTTTCAGCTTTTTGCCTTCAAAGCTGCCTGAGAGATTTTAAGATGCCACTGTTGGTTGCTACGCTGCACCTCAGAATTTAATTTAATTTCCGGCCTGTTTTGTTTTTAAACTCTCTTTCCCTCTCCACACCCCTTGTTCTGGCCTTTTCCATATTTAAAAAACAACAACAACAGTTCAAGGCTGGCTCCTGGGCTGAGAGTATCTGTGCACATGTGTGGCAGAAGAACCCACCAGTGGTGAGGGTTGGAGGTATCCACTC
>NW_006408619.1:2055597-2057547 GCF_000296735.1 Chrysochloris asiatica | reverse complement strand
TCTCTGCCTCACAGGAATCAGCCTTGGGCTAATTTCAAGTTTGATTCTCCTTCACCCCACAGAAGCCAGGGGAAGGCACACATGGTCTCCCTGCCATTTTTGCAGACTCTAAATGGAACATAAAAAACAGGAGGCACTAAAGAGAATGCACTATGTAAGATGTTCCACTACAGTGTTTTCCCATTAAATTGAGTTCCTATATTAGTTATCTATTGTCGCAAAACAAATTACCCCAAAAGCTGATATCTTAAAATAGCAACCTTTATTATTGCACAGTTTCTGTGGGTCTGATATACTTAGATTCAGGTTCTCTCATGAGGCTGTGGTCAAGGCATCAGCCAGGGCTGTGGTCATCTGGTCATTTCAAGATTTGAGTGGCACACGATTCACTTCCAAAGCACTCAGTGGTTGTTGGCAGAATTCACTTCCGTGGGTTCTTGGGCTGAGGATCTCAGCTCCTCACTTGTGTTGGCCAGAGTTGTACTTAGTCCTTTCCTACGTGAGTCTCTCTAACATGGCAGTGTGCTTCATTCTGGTGAGCAAACTAAGAAGGCAAGAGAGAAAGAGGGCACTAGAAAGACAGAATTGATATCTTACTACATGCCAGCCATCTCAGCAAGAGACCTACCACATAGTTGATGTTCAATCAATACAGCTGTCAGATACAACTGAATCGAACCCAACTATCTATAGATAAAACCAAAAGCCCAAACAAACCAGTTGCTGTTGAGTTGACCCCAATTCATGGTGACCCCACTGTGTGTCAAAATCAATGACTGATTTTTTTAGAAACAGATAAGCAGGCAGTTCTTCTGAGACAGCTCTTGGGGGATTTGAACCTCCAACCTTTTGGTTAGCAATGGAGTATGGTAAACATTTATACCACCCAGGAGCTCCTGTTTATAGACAAGGAAATTGCATTTCTACAGCCTTCAACAGAGCCAGGGGAATGAGTAAGTCTTTATATAAGTATGTATGTGTGTGTGTTTTTAATACATCTACCTTTTTTTTCCCCTAAGTGACAGAATAATCATTTTTCTCATCAATACCGGCACATGAAATACAAATCGTAAACACACGTGTTGTATATTTCCAAACATAAACTGACATTTAGAAAACTAATTACAACCATCTTGTGTGATCGATATGTTTACAGCAATAAAGACTAGCCACTGGGGGTGTTTATGTACAACTAAAATCCTCATGGTATTTGGTTCCTTGGTTTGGAGGTTTTGAGTTATGGTTCACAGACTATCCCACTTAATTCACTTAATACTATATTTTGTGCTTCTCTTCTACATACAACTTCATTGTGTAGTGCCTGGTTCTTAAAAGTTTCCAAATGGCCATCCAAGGCACAGCAATTGGGTTCTATTCTCCTGGAATGACAGAGAAAGAAGGGAAATCAAGAACAGGCAGAACTTGTAGAATGTGTGGCTCTCCTTTGCCATGAGACCAGAAGAATTTGGTGGCAACCAGCTACCATTGCTGAATATTTTGATCACAGTTTCCACAGAAGAACATTGATTAAAAGAAGGAAAATGCAGAATAGAGTTTCCAATTTTCATGAACTCAAAGTCTAAGATTCTGGACTTCCTGGAGCCATGGAGGTTAAATGAACACCTGGAACTGTTATCCAGAGATGACCTTTAAATCTGAAATAAAAAACATGTTTGAATGATTTTATTTAAGAAGTTTTCTTAAAACCAAGTAATAGTTTTTCTTAACTAGCATAAAAGGTCAGCCTCTTAAGTATTGTGTGTTGTTGTTGTTGTTGTTGTCAGGTGCCATCGAGTCAGAACCAACTCATAGCAACCCCATGCACAGCCGAATGGAACAATGTCCGATCCTGGGCCAACCTCACTACTGTTGCCACACTTGACACCATCAGTGCTGCCACCTGACCAATCTATCTCTTTGGGGGTTTTCCTCTTTTTCTCTGACCCTCCA
>NW_006408619.1:2049740-2050803 GCF_000296735.1 Chrysochloris asiatica | reverse complement strand
CTGACCTTAAGGTTCGCAGCCCGATTCGTAACCACTACGCTATACAGCTGTCTTGTGCTCACCTTGACGTTTTAGCTCAGAGACTCACTTCAAGCCAGACTAAGATACATTATTAAATACATATGCAAAATGTACTGTAACTTATAAAGTGTCTCCCAATTGTTTCTCAGTCAACATTGTTCATGTTGTTCACCATTCCTTTAAATGCCAGTGCCACTTTCCTGTGCTTTGGGGGGAAAGGGATGATGTCTATTTCTAATTATAACTCACCAGGCTCTTCCACACTCTGTTTGGTTCCCTGCAGTTTAGACTATTTGCCAACATCTATTTAAGCAGTACCAGGGGACAGTCCCAAGTCTAATCAGTTGGAAATTCTTTGAATCTTTCTTACTTTAGTAGATTCACTTATTTGCACTTGACATATTCTTTGTATGTGGGGGAGAACATTGTTTTTAAATAAAGCAAAGTTCTAGACTTTCACTCTGCAGAGTTCACAGAAGATTCTGGCCTTTTATTATTAATTCTTGGTGCTGACATCATTCCTCCTGCCTCAGCACATGCCAAGAACCTTCAAAGAGGCCCAGATGAGTCCCAGACACTGCCAGGGCTGGCATCTGTTGAAAGGTTCCATTTTCTTCCTGCCCGCAGTGTTAAGGTTCCAGGCTGGCTGAGCCAGGGTTAGTGAGGAGTGACTAGGTCTACCTCTCATTCTGAACCCTGTCCACTTCGCTGTCTACTCCCTTCCCCATATCCGTGATGTAGATTGCCTCCAACCTGAATTTCCCTTCCCCAAAGGAGTCCTGGTGTGGTACTTTAGGGCAAACACTGGACTGCTGTCCTCAAGGCTGGTGATTAAAACCCACCAGCTGCTCCCGAGAGAAACCCTATACAAGATTGTTATGAATTGGAACTGACTCAACAGCACTTAGCAACAACAACAAAGGTTACAATGTAGAGACATACGTAGTCAATGAGTTCACTTGCTAAACTAAATCCCAACATAAGCTGCTAGTAAGAAAACTTACTGTCAACAGGAAGCTGACATTTTACTGAAAACGTCCCT
>NW_006408619.1:2043135-2049530 GCF_000296735.1 Chrysochloris asiatica | reverse complement strand
TTTTTTTTTTTTTTTAAGGCAGTTGTAAATTTGTTAGAAAGTCTTGGATTTCAGTATATCATAATGAGTGCTCAGAGAAATAATGAAAAGAGTAAGCAAAGAGGAAGGAAATTGGCTGAGTACCTCCCATGCCAAGCCTTGTGCTAGATTCTTTATAATAGCTGATCTAACTCTTACCATCACCCTTTTATGTAGATATAAACAGCTCAATTTTTCATTTGTGCAGCATGAGCTTGTTGTTGTTGTTGTTACATGCCATCGAATCAATTCCGACTAATAGCAACTCTGTGTAGGTTTTCCAAGCTTGGCCAAGTTCTTGATCATATGCTACCTCTTGAAATGGTTGAACATGAACCATTTCTTTTTTATATAGTGCCGGTGTATACATTCCATCTTCTTTTGATACCTTCTGCATTGCTTAATATTTTACCCATACAATCCTTCAGTAATGCAAGAATTTTTTTCTATAGTTCTCTCAGCTTGAAAATTGCTGAGTCTGTTCTTCCCTTTTGACTTTCTAACTCCAGGTCTTTGCATATTTCATTATAATACTTGACTTTGTCTTCTTGAGCCTTTTGAAAATGTCCATGCAACTCTTGCTTCCTCGTTTCTTCCATTTGCTTTAGCATCTCTGCATTGCAGAACAAGTTTCAGAGTCTCTCTGGCATCCAGTTTGGTCTTTTCTTTCCTGCCTTTTTTAATGGCTGTTTGCGCTCTTCCTATATGATGCTCTTGATGTCATCTCACAGCTCTCCTGGTCTTTAGTCATTAGTGTCTAATACATCAAATCTGTTCAGATGTGAGGCCAAGTATTTTATTAGGTACCTACAATTCCTTCATTTATTTAAGATTTGGTGTTTCCTTACTGTGTATCAGACCATAGTCTACTCTAGAAATACAAAGATAAATGTCAGGTTGTGGTAGGTACCATGAGAAACAAGGTTAAGATCCAGACATGGACTCATCCATAAGGAGTTTATAAGAGAAGACAGAATGCTCATCAGAATAGTCCCCCTATGAAGTCACATATTATAAACACCAGTGGAGGAGGGAAGAAGCAGTTCTATATAATTCTAAAGATGGGAGAGAATTTGAGGTGGAAAGCAGGAATGAAGAAAGGGTGGCATCACATTTGATTCTGTGAGATTTTAGAGAAGTCATGAGCTTTGCCTTAGGCTTATAAGGAGTTGTGTGGGGTCAGGAGCTGCAGACTGCAAGACTGAGTTTCAAATCTTGTCATATCTACTCTTATCAAAGTGTTTTAGCTTTTCTCATTCTTTCACTGGTCCTTTGCTGTCAAAGGCAAAGCTTCATGCTCACATCAGATGTCAAATTGACATCTTCTACTCTCACTGTTTTTCCAGTGAAAAATGCTCTTTTCCTAAAAAAACATTCACAAACAACCCTTCGACTATGAAGCTTCTCCAAATTAGGTGCCTCCAGCTTGACTTCATTGTTTAGTCTTATTGTTGAGCAAGTGTGAAGCACCATGTAGCTAGAATCAGCATGTCTCTATTGAAATGCACCATACATTATCTAAGACTCTAGCAAGATGAGGTAAAAAGTCAATCTAGTATCCAGTCAGGTTAGAAAAAGACTGGGAAATTTGGTTATTATCTTGAAGGAAATTCTTTGTAACTGAATGATCATTTAGAATACAAATCATTTTGGATTATCTAATTTCTACTTTCAAATTTTTGAATCTAAAGAGGACACATTTTCTTCTTCCCTGTGGACCTGTGTTTTCTTAAGGATGTATTTTCTGCTTGTTCTGAAACTAACCTTCTCTATTAAAATTTTATGAACACGTTCAAAGTAGAGAAGATATTTTTTTAAAAACCCATCTTTCCACAGGGTCCTGGACCGTGGCAATTATGTAAGGCTTATTTTCCATACTGGTTAACTCTGAGATGGTCTCATCTGGCTCTGTGACAATTCATGGTATACACATATGGTTTATTCTTGGTGGAAGTTTTTCTTCAGCTGCTCATGTGGCTGCTTCGTGTAAGTTAGCTGGGCTCTGGTCACATCATGGGTCATACATTAGGTCATCAGTTTGAATCTACCACCTGCTGCATGGGAGAAACCTGAAGCTTTCTGCTCCTGTAAAGCTGTACAGGCTAAGAAACTCAATACAGGGGCACTATCAATCAGGACTGACTCGACAGCACACCGCCACATGTAAGTCAGTCTTCGATGGGTTAGGTGTCTATGGTCTACCTATTCTAGGTACCAGAATTGTTGTTGCTGTTGTTGTTGTTGTTGTTGTTAAGTGCCATCAAGTTGGGACTGACTCATAGTGAGTCAACAAAACAAAACACTGCCCAATCCTGAATCGACATCACAATCATTGCTACGTTTGAGCCCATTAATGTTGCCACTGTGCCAATCCAAAATATACAGTTTAAAGAGATGCATATTTTCAAATCAGGCAGATTAAGCTCAGATATCACCTTTGGTTGTTACTAACTGTGTGGGAAAATAACTGAACGTAGCCTCTTTGAAGGCTGTGTTTATCTTTATAATGAGATCAACAGGCCCCATTTCAGAAAGTTGTGAACACAAAATGAGTATGGATTAAAGTAGGCCATTATTGAATGATAGTCATAGATAAAATTCCATCTTTTTATTTCAAAATTATGAAAATGATTTTTAAGAAGACTTGAGCCCATATTTTTATTGAATGATATTGAGTGGATACAATTATATTTGGTGAGCTAAAAAAGCTGACTTATGCTTCAACGCAACTCAATATGTTTATGTACATATACTCATTAAATATGCAGATTCAATATATCTGAGGCTGTATATGTGCTGAAATACATGTGCCCCAATTTCAAATTAATTGTGGATATGATTAGACTTTGGTTCCAGCATTAATTTCCAGTCCTTCCTCACTAATTCATTATTATTGCTAAACTGAATAATCATCACTGTGTCTTAGTATTGTAAACATCTGCTGGTAAGGAGTTTCCCCAGAGTCCCTTAGTTGCCAGTCCCTAAACTCAGTGCTGATGGTGCCAAACCAGCAGCCTCAGTTCACCTGGTTGACATGGAAACAAACAGAGGACAGCCCTTCGGCTGAAGTGACAAACTCCTTAAGGATTTGCTGCAGCCCTCAAACAAGAGAAGGAATGCCGTGCAGAGCTCTATTCCTGCAGAGGAGGTAAGAAACATCTGCCAGGCCTCCAGGATGATACCCACACCCAACCCTCCTGACATATTTGGTTAGCTAGATCATATCACTAATCCAGTTTTGTTAGAATTCTTTGTGCACTTGTCTTTATCCTGTGTGGGATTGTGGAGAGTTTTTACATATGGATCATGTTGCGTTCACTGCTGACATATACTGGATTGAGTGGATGGATGGATGGATAGGTGGATGGTGGCACATTCCACTTGGAGCCACAGTCAAATATTAACCTATTTTAAAGCTTGTCAACAATCATTTCCAGATACATTTTGATGATCAATAGCAACTGGTTGATTGACCTGAACAACATCCTTATATAGTTTAGCTACTACCTCAAGGCTACTAACACTCACCTGTTAGTTTAATCCTAACTATGGTTGCTTGAGTGTTGCTGTGATGATGAAAGCTATGCCACTGATGTTTTCAATACAAGCAGAGTCACCCAGGGTAGGTAGGTTACAGTATACTTTCAGACAAACACATACTAGGAAGAAGAGGCAGACAACTTCTGAATGGTCATTTACAGAAAACCTTAGGAATCGCATCAGAAAATTAGTTGTCTGATAAACTGCCAGAAGTTGAACCCTTCATGTTGGAAAGCATTCATAATATGACTGGGAAACAGCTGCCTACTCAAAGTAGAGTTGACTTTAATGACATGAATGGAACAAAGCTTTGGGAACCTTCATTTGTTGTTGGGGCACAAGGCACAACTCAAAAGGAAAAGAAAGAGCAGCAAATATTCACTAATAACAGAATGTGGAATGTACAAAGTATGAATCTAGGAAAATTAGAAGTTATCAAAAATTAATTAGAACACGTAGAGATTGGTATCCTGGTATTAGTAAGCTGAAATGAACTGGTATTGGCAATTTTGAATAAAATAATCATACAGTTTACTATGCTGGGAACAACAAAAGAAAGAGGAATGGTGTCTCATTCATCATCAGAAAGAACATGTCAAGATCTTATCCATATGCCAACAAAAAAGATCAGTTAATACAACCATTATTCAAATGTATACACCAAACACTAAAACCAATGATGATAAAACTGAAGAATTCTATCAACTTGTTCCATCTGAAATTGATAAAATGTGCAACCAAGATGCATTGAAAACTTACTGGAGATTAGAATGTGAAAGTTGGAAACAGAAGAATCAGTAGTTAGAAAATATGGCTTTGGTGATAGAAATAATATTGAATGTATAAAATTATATTGGGTTAGCTAAAAAGTGGGGGTCACATGATAGAATTTTGTGAGATCAATGACTTCTTCATTGCAAATATATTTTATAAAAAATACAAATGGTGATTATACACATGGACTTCACAAGATGGAATACACAGGAAGCAAATCGACTCCATCTCTGGGAAGATACATTGGAGAAGATCAATATCATCAGTCAAAACAAGGCCAGGAACCAAGTGTGGGACAAACCATCAATTGCACATATGCAATGCCAGGCTGAAGCTGAAGAAAACTAAAACAAGTCCATAAAAGGCAAAATATGAACTTGCATAAATCTCACCTGAATTCAGAGATCATCTCAAGAACAGATTTGATGTATTAGATGTTACTCACTGAAAACCAGAAGAATTGTGGGATGACATCAGGAACATCATACAGGAAGAAAACAAAAGGTCATTAAAAATATAGGAAAGAAAGAAAAGACCAAAATGGATGTCAGAAATGATTCTGAAAGATGCTGAGTGCAGTAAAGCTAAAGCAACTTGAAGAAATGAGGAAACAAAAGAGCTGAGCAGAACATATCAAAGGGCAGTGCAAGAGGACAAAGTCAAATATTTTAACAAAATGTGCAAAGACCTGGAGTTAGAAAAACAAAAGGGAAGAGCTCACTTAGCATTTCTGAAGCTGAGAGAACTGAAGAAAAAAATTCAAGCGTCAGGTTGCAATATTAAACTATTCTATGGGCAGAATATTTAATGTTGTTGTTGTTGTTGTTGTTAGGTACCATTGAGTTGGTACCAACTCATAGCGACCTTATGCACAGCATATCAAAACACTGCCCGATCCTGGGCCAACCTCACTATTGTTGCCACACTTAAGTCCATCGATGCTGCCACTTGGCCAACCCATCTCATTGGGGGGTCTTCCTCTTTTTCTCTGACCTTCCACCTTACCAAACATGATATCCTTCTCTAGCGACTGTTCCCTCCTGACAATATGTCCACAGTATGAGAGACGAAGTTTGGCCATCCTGGCCTCCAAGGAGCACTCTGGCTGCACTTCTTCCAACACAGATCTGTGTGTTCCTTTGGCAGGCCATGGCACTTTCAATATTCTCCTCCAACACCATAACTCAAAAGCATCAATTCTTCTATGATCTTCCTTATTCACTGTCTATCTTTCGGATGCATATGAGGTTATTGAAAATACCATGGCTCAGGTCAGATTGAAGGAATACACAGAGCCACTGTATGAAAAAGACTTAGTTGATCTTCAACCATTTCTAAAGGTTCATATATTATGATCAAGGACCAGCGATAATGAGGGAAGAAGTCTAAGCTGCACTGAAGACATTTGCATAAAACAAGGATCCAAGAATCAGTGGAAGACAAATTGAAATGTTTCAACAATGTGATACAGTGCTTGGGGAAATCACTCATATAAACCAAGAAATTTGAACAACACCTACTTGGGCAACTGATTGGGAGAGATCCTTGTTTGTGCCCATTCCAAAGAGGGGAACCAAGGGATTGCAGAAATCATTGAACAATATCATTAATATCTCATGCAAGTAAAATTTTGCTGATGATAATTCAAAAATTATTGCGGCAGTACCTCACCAGAGGGATGCCAGAATTGGAATGAGGGATCATTGCTGAGATCAGATGGGTCTTGACTGAAAGCAGATAATACCGGAAAGATGTTTACTTGTGATTTATTGACTAAGCAAAGACATTCAACTGTGTGGATCATGGCAAACTATTGATAACATTTTGAAGAATGGGTATTCCAGAACACTTAATTGTACTCATTAGAAACCTGTACATAGACCAGAAGATGTATATACTGCACAATTGTTCAAATAGAAAAAGGGGGTGCTGAATGGACTAAAGTCAAGATAAGACCAAAATTCAGGAATGTGCCCTTTTACCACATTATTCAATCTGTATGATGAGCAAATAATCCAAGAAGCTGGATTACATGAAGAAGAATGTTACATCAGGATTGAAGA
>NW_006408619.1:2025293-2042215 GCF_000296735.1 Chrysochloris asiatica | reverse complement strand
TACCATGAACTAAAACTGACTTGAGGATGGTGATGGACCAGTGTGTTTCACTCTGTTGTGTCTCGGGTTACCATGAACTAAAACTGACTTGAGGACAACTAACACCAACACTTAAAAGCTATGATTCATTCTCTCCTAAACTTCCCTACCCAACACCATTTCTGCTCCCAGTTCTTCCCCCTTCTATATTTCTCTCCTGGCTTTATTTTGGGTTGTTGGAACTCAAAATGAACCAATAGCATAGCTATTCCTTGGAGGCACTAGAAGACTTGCAATTGAGCACCTCACCTCATTATGACGTGACTATCTGAGAGGAGGAGCTACTTTAAAACTCAGCTCTTACACACTGGTCATTGGAGAAATGCTGACCTCTTTCTTCTTTCTTGTTTTTCTGTCCTCCCTGCCTCTGCTCCCTGGTTACTGCTCAGTCCCTTTCTTCCCTCTCCCTACCTTTTCCTCCCTCTTGAGGGTCCTGTTACAGACCTCATTTCAGTCCCTAGGATGTGGAGATATGCTGGCTGGAAAACCCACGGTTGCAGGTAGAATTCTGCCTCAAGTAATCATCAAACATGATGCAGCTTTGTTAACTGCCCAATCCTTCCAAAACAAGAGACTGCTAAGTGTTGTGTACTTTCAGTAGCTTTTTCTTCAATGCGCTTATACCAAAAAATGAGGTAAGGACTTTTGCAGTACCTGACATCAATTCTTTGAGATCCCCTGATTGTGATTAGAATTATCCCTCAAACCTATCAAGTGCTCCTTGGAAACTCTATATAGGGTTGCTATGAGTTGGAACTGCCTCAAAGACATTTAACAACAACAAAAGGCCTTGAAAGGTTTCCAAATACTGTCTTCAGCTATGCCTGTCAATGGGAACTGGTCCTGCCTCACCTGCAGCAGTGACCAGCCCTACCTGGGCAGAACCTTGGGAGCTTGGGACAGAAACTAGTGCTCATGGGCTCCCCAATATCTCCCAGTCGGCTTGCCGTTGGTACTGACAATTGTTGGCCCTTTACTTCCCATTCTCCTTTACACTCTTATCGTCCAATCAGAAAGTTTTCTCTGAGTTTGAAAGTCACAGTAGAAATGGTTTAACTCTCACAGATATTTCCCCCGATGCTAGAGAAGATCTTTTGTCTCCAACTGCTGTTCTTCCTTTGACTGGTCTGACCATCTTTGATAATGTTGCGTTCCCACTCTTCTGCTGCCCTTGATGCATCTCACACTGTGTGATCCAGTCAGTGTGGACTTGATTCCTGGAAAGTCTCCATCCCAATCCCCAGTTTGGTCTCCATTACTGGATAGATTCTCCAGAGTTTAATTTACTTCATAAGTGGTAGTGCCCGCAGTGGGATTTTTAAAAGTGTGTTCAGGAATTAGATTGAGTTCAAAGTCCGATTCTACCCCAGATTATGCTGAGAACAGGTTCCCATCTTCTCTCAGCCCTAGTCATTGGATAGAGCTGTGGGGAGCTGAGTCCAGGGCATCTGGAAAGCTCATTAGCACAGCAGCAGAGCCCCAATGTCTACAGCCAAGCCTGGAGGCTTCTTGCAGGTCCCCTTAGCTCTCCAGAGGACTTCAAATCCCCAAAATGAATCTCCCAAGTCACAATGCCCAACTCCCCAGTGTCTGAAGAGCCCATGGCCACCACTATGCCTGATAATTTTGTAATGTGTCACCCTCAGGAAGCTGGGAAAGAATAGTAAAGAGTAGAAACAAAGCTACATCTGGGTTGTGTAGTGTTATTCTAGTTCCCAGCCTTACCTATAGTGGGAGACCTTCATCTTTTAAGTCCTCAAAAGAGAGGCAATGGTGTGATTTTGGAGGAAGAATCTCCAGGGCATTTTATCCCAAATTTGTCAATCTAAAAGAAAACATATTAAAATAAGCCTGAAAATTGTAAAACATTTTTGAGGGATGGCTAGACAAGAAAGTTTGTCTTGGACTTAGAAAGACGGTACATAGAAGGGCTTTGTTATCAAGTGCCATTGAGTCAATTCCGACCCATAGCGAACCTATATAGGGTTTCCAAGGAGCACCTGGTGAGCTTGAACCACCTACCTTGTGGTTCAAAAGACTTTTCAGTCTGATGCATTAGCTCACAGCACCACACCAGGACTTCAAGTGTAAGGGAGCTTTCATTCACAGCTTCTCTTGTGGTTTCGAACTGCTGACCTTGAGAATCGCACCCCGACTCGCAACCAATATGTTACCATAGTTTCTCCATGGAAGGGCAGGGACCAGAAAATGAGTCTGAGGACATAGACCAAAAGCAGGCACTGTTCCTCTGGAGAAACAGCCGTTGATAAGGGCAGTTAACCTCTGGGCACTGTGGTTTTCTCACCTCGGAAGCAGAAGTCATAGTTTCTTTCTCTCAAGTTCGAGTTGAAGATTACATGAGATTTGGATAGAAAGCATTTGAAAATGATGATATGCCATTCAATATCCTTATTATACATTATAAATAACAAAGATTGGAAAAAAGGAAGTGGTCTGATGTAAATCTCGATTGCTTCTCCAAAGGCATGAGAAAAGGAGACATTTTGCGAGGTCAATGATTCTAAAGTGTTGTATCTAGTTTGACTTTTTCAATAGGAAAAACATTTTGCAGTGTAACCCAGACACATCTGAGTATGTCTGTATGATATAGTACGGACAAAAGCAAAATTGTCTCCAAATAACACTTATATACTTATCTTGAAAATAAAATGGACACTGATAGTTCTATTCTCTTTTATGCTACTTGAAACAAAATGCTGGTCATAACCATTGAAACTGAAGAAGAAACCAATTTAATAGATCACAATTACAGCTTGAAAGACACTGCAGGCAGATCCAGGTTACAAACGAGCTCTGTTCCTAAGTGTGTCTTTAAGTCTACGTGAACCTTTAAGTGGAATTTGTAGGTAAGTCAGGACAGATGCATTCTAATTTAGCCCTACTGCCCTACAAGAAATGGCCTCCCCACAGATTTAAAACCCACAGTGTAGAGTAAGAAGGTGACTGTGATGAAAGCTGTGTTCAGAGTAGGGTTTGGTCCCATTATTTCAAAGTGAGGGCAAATTTACATACCAGTGAATATCATCTGGTGGGGAGAGGGCTTTAAAGAACAGATTTATTTACTCAGGCTTTTGGAAGTAACGTCAGGGTTCTTATAGAAACATTTAAAAATGTAAAACCCAGTTTTAGCTCATGGGCCATATGAAAACAGAATGGAGTCTGGTCAGCAGGCTGTAATTTACCAACCCCAACTTAGAGGGATGGAGAGCATGACAGTTTTCAAAGTTGTTTTCCCTTTTTATGAATAGTATTAGCAGGGGACATATTGTTAGACTGGAGTAAGAATACTTGGTGTATGCCGTCAAGTTGGTTCCAACTCAAAGTGACCCTGTATCAAATTTCTAAGAACGACTGGTGGATTTGAACTGCTTACCTTATGGTTCCTAGTCCAGTGTTTATCCTACATTGCCACAGCACCATTTCTAGGTTACAAATAAATGACATAATGAACATTTAGTAAAAATGTCTTAAAAGTAAAATTGCGTAGTTAAGTTTACTTGGAAATATTCTGTATGACTATAATGTAGAAATACGATATTCTAATCTTATGAGTTTAGAAGAATAAGACTGGTATAAAACAGGAGGCCAGTAGCACTCTAGGATAAGCACTGGATTGCTAACCATACTAATGGCAGTTCAACCCCACTAACGACTCCATGGGAGAAAGGTGAAGTTTTTTGCTCCCAAAAAGATTTACAACATTGGAAACCCTGATTTTGATAAAATGCGTCAAAATCATCTTGATGGCAATGGGTTATATAGTCTATATATCAGTTAAAGACACACCTATGGTGATAGAAAGTAAAATTCCATGCAAGCTCTATATTTTTTAGTCACCTACAATTAAGTGAAGGAGCAGTTCAAAACTACCAGCAACTCCACAGGAGAAAGATGAGGCTTTCTGCTTCCATAAAGATTTATAGCCTCGGAAGCTATAAACAGGGTTATTATGAGTCGGAACCGACTATATGACACATCACCACCATCACCAGAATTAAGTGATATCAGGAAATATTTGGAATCTAACACCATGAATACTACCCACATGCATGCAAAATCAGTGCAATTGATCCATCCCAACTCTTCAGCTCGTACTTGTCATTTATTGTTAGCTTTATTTCCAATATTAGGGTTGCCACCAAACTGATAGAAAATGGTCAAGATAAACCCCATTTGTATCTGAATAAAGATTTATGTTAATTGATTAAAGACTTAATTAAAGTTCAGAAGTTTTATGACACGCTGATTATTTTTCTGAAACGCACACAATCCAAGGAGGTCTGCATTCTCTGATCTCATTGAGATGTTTGCCATTGTGAAGACATGATTTAATGGCTAGAAGCTGCATCCATTTTGCAAAACAGAAAGATAAAGGGAAAAGATTAATATTCACTTATGATGGAATCTTCCCACAAAGAACAACTAGGGAGGCATGGATGAGAAGAGGCTGTTATAACCAAAGAATTAAGTCTTGAGTCTTTCCTGAACCTGCCTTGTAAACTGCAAGGAGCTCTGGTAGCTTAGTGGTTATGAATTGGGCTGCGAACCTCAAGGTCAGCAGTTGGAAACTACCAGCTGTTCTGTGTGAGAAAGATGAGGCTTTCTGCTCCCATAAAGATTTACAGCCTCGGAAACCCTGTACAGGGTCGTTATGAGTTGGAACCGACTCCCCGGCAGATAACCACCACATTCCTAATAGACCCCACAACTCCCACGAAGATGGTTTGACCTTTGATGGACCAGGTGGTGTCTTAAGCCATGTCTTTTTCCCATGTTCCAAAACTCCAAGAGTTGTCCACTTTGACAAGGATGAACACTGTCAACTTCAGACAAGGGAGTAACCTGTTCCTGGTTGCTACTCATGAGCTAGGTCACACACTGGACCTGTAACACTCTGGGAATCCAAACCTCATAATGTATCCCACCTTCGAGTACCAGGGCCTGAGAGCATCCACCTCAGTGTTACGGACATCCGGAGAACCGAGCACTTGTATGGGAGAAAAGAAATACGGTTCTCTGAAACTCACTCAGCCTGGCCTTTTCGTGGCTTCATTCAAGCATCAAAGTGCATGGGACTTCAGCAGCCTTGAGCACTACAAGAATTCAGTTCTGAAGAAGAGAACCTTGTCAAGAAAACAGAGACCATATCAGAACATTTAAGGTCACAATAAAGATGATATTTTAAAGTTAGGAAAACAGAAGGAATGACTAGGAAATCTGGTCACAGTTCAAAACGTTTCATTTAAAAGCATTGAAAGCTATCAAATTCAGCAGAGAAAGCAAAAGCACATTGGTGTGAACATAGCATTCTGGATATTTTCCCTCTTGAAGTATTTGTCAATTATGAAGCAACTAAGGGTTCAGGGACTAAGAAACAGACTATAAAGTGTTGTCTAAGAAGCTGAGAGTCTGACAAGAGATTTTAGCAGTTTCATGGAGTTAAGGAGACAGAGACTGAAAATCAGAGCCCATCAAAGAAAGGAAATCCTGATAAGCATCCCAAAGAGTTGCAATTACAAGTTTTGAGGGATGAAGCCTCAAAGTACATGCCAGTCCTCACAAAATACAACCTTTTTAAAAAAATTTAGAGTCAATATTGTGTATGAAAAACACAAACAAGAGCCTTATAGGATCTCAATAATTTGTCACACACAATATTTGACTCTCAATAAAATATAGATATATATTGGAGTTAGGACAATATATATATATATACTCAATATACACTCAATCTAAACTCAAGAAAGGAGACAGAACCTCAGATTATCTAGACAATGAAATTATGGGACATAGATCTTAAAATAATTCTGATTAACATATTGGGAAAAAATTTAAAAAACAGCAGTAAACTGGAGGATTTCTTTCGATAATCTGATTTATTTTCAGAGTAAAAGGAAATTTCTGCAATTGGAACTTTAAAATTAAGGACTCACTAGATTAAGCAGCAGATAAAACACAGCAGAAGAAGTTATTGTTGAATGGGAGGATTGTTGTTGTTAAGTGCTGCGAAATCGGTTCCAACTCATAGCAACCCTGTACATGGTTTCCAAGGAGTGATTGGTGAGTTTGAACCATCAACCTTGTGGTCCAAACCAACCTTGCAGTTCAGTGTATTATCCCATAGCACCACATCAGAACTCTGAATGAGAGGATAGTTCAATATAAAATGACTAGACCAAAGAAAAGTAAGAAAAAAACATAAAAATACATAAAAGATTATATTAAACATGTGGAATACTTTAAAAAGCTCTAACATTTGAGTAACTGGAGCACCAAATGTAAAGGGAAAGAAAAGTATGAAACAAAGCAATATTTCAAGATATGGTAACTATTTATTCAAAACTTTGGCATACACTTAAAGATTCAGTTGTTTGAACTCTAAACAGAGTATAAAATATAAGGTTAAAAAAAAAGTACTCCTCATGAAGAAACCTCTAAAACCAGATGACTTTCAGACCAAATATAGTAGAGTATTATCTCCTTAACTTTATAATTCTATGGTTTATAAATGTTGGACTCCTGGTGTGGCACTGTAAGATAAACACTGGACTGTGAACCACAAGGTCTGCAGTTCAAACCTACCAGCTGCTCCTTGGAAACCTCTACAGGGTCACTATGATTTGGAATACACTGACCAGCACTTAACTACAACAACATCAATAGAGAGCGAAACTAGGATTCTAACACATACTTTGAGGGGACCCAGTTCAATACATTAAAGTGAATTAAATAAGAAATGGATTATGTATATTTTCCTGCTGCTCAGAGAGACTCCTTGTCTTCTAATTCAGTTAACAGATCTTTGGTCAGTACCTGCTCCCAGTTAGCACTGTTCTAGGGGCTAGAATACAAAGGTGAACAACACTCTTAATTAAAGTGAAGTTTCATTCTAGTGGCAGATATAGGCAATAAGCATATAGGGTTTCTGATGGGTTTGAGCCACTGACCTTGAGATTCAAACTGACCTTGTGGTCTAGTGCTTCATTCTGCAGCACCACACCAGGAATAGGTGTAACAAAGAAAACTCAAGAGTGTCAGTGGAGAGAATGCCAAGGATTGCTTTTCTGGGAGGGGTGGGCAGAGATGCTCTTCTATGGAGTTGCCATTTCAGTAGAGAAATGAATGAAGCCATGCAAATTTCGTGGTATTCCTAACAGAAGGAGGAAGAAGTCTAAAGGTCATCAGATGAGACCATTAAAGCGAAAAGATGCTCTGTGATGTTTATTTAATAAAAGTCCCTCCATGAGCAGCACTGTTGATTTAATAAAAGTCCCTCCATGAGCAGCACTGTTGATTTAATAAAAGTCCCTCCATGAGCAGCACTGTTGATTTAATGTCTATTTTCCCTGTTGGCTCTGTTAGAGTAGGAGATATGTCTGGCTAATTTATCCAATGCTTCCCAAGCATTCACAGTCACGCATGGTGTCTCAACTTGCTCAGTAAATGTGTTGTGGTTGTTGTTATGTGCCATGGAGTCAGTTCTGACTCAAAGTGCATCTATGCCTAACAAAAGAAAACTCCACCTGGTCCTGCTCCATCCTCACAATTGTTACATTTGAGCCCATTGTGGCTGCCACTGCATCAGTCCATCTTGTTGGGGGTCTTCCTCTTTTTCGCTGACTCTCCTCTTTACCAAGTATGATGTCCTTCTGCAGGGACTGATACCTCCTGACAACATGCAGAAGCCTCACCACCCTTATCTCTAAGGAATATTCTGTACTTCTTCCAAGGCAGATGGATTTGTTTTTCTGGCGGCCCATGGTATGGACTTTCAATACTCTTCACCAATGTCTTAATTCAAATGTATCATATTTTCTTATTTGATCCTTATTCATCGTCCAACTTTCACAAACGTATGAGGAGATTGAAAATACTATGACTTGGGTCAGGTGCACCTTAGTCCTCTAATTGACATCTTTACTCTTTAGATCTTTAAAAAGATCTTTTCAAGCAGATTTGTCTAATTTAATAATCTTTTGACTTCTTGATTGCCATCCCATGAATGTTTATTGGGGATACAGGAAAAATGATGTTTTCGACAGCGTCAATCTTTTTTCCACTTGTTGTTGTTAAGTACCATTGAGTTGGTTCCGACTCATAGCAACTCTATATTCATTTTCTGAGGAGCAGCTGTTGGGTTTGAACCACAGACCTTGCAGTTCAAACTAACTTTGCAGTCCAGTACATTATCCTACAGAGCAACACCAGGACTCCTTTTTTCCACTTAGCATGATGTTATTTATGGTCCTCACATGGTCCATGTGAGGATTTTCTCTTTCTTTACATTGAGGTACAATCCATACTGATGACTTTGAACATCAGTAAGTAGTTCTAGAGCTCTTTGCTTCCAACAAGTAAAGTTGTATCATCTGCATATCTCAGGTTGTTAATGAGTCTTCCTCCAACCCTAATGCTCTATTCTTCTTCACAGAATCCAGATTCTCTAATAATTTGCTCAACATACAGACTGAACAAGTATGGTGAAAGGATGCAACTCTGACACACCCCTTTCCTGATTTTAAGCAATTCAATATCCCTTTGTTTTATTCCAGTAACTGCAACTGCCACTTGATCTGTGTACAGGTTTCTCATGAGCACAATTAAGTGTTCTGAAATACCCATTCTTCACAATGTTATTCATAGTTTTGTTATGATCCACACAGTCACATGCCTTTATATACTCAATAGAGCACAGGTAAATATCTTTCTGGTATTCTCTGCTTTCAGCCAAGATTCATCTGATGTTCCACATCATCTTCTTAACCTAGCTTAAATTTCTGGCAGCTCCGATGTACTACTGCAGCCATTTTTGAAGGCTCTTTGGCAATGTGCTATTAATGATTTTGTTCAATGATTTTCACACTCTGTAGAGTCATCTTTCTTTGCAATGGGCACAAAAATGAATCTCTTCGAATCAGTTGGCCAGATGACTATCTTCCACATCTCTTGGAAAAGACAAGTGAGTGATTCTAGCAGTGTATCAGTTTGTTCAAACATTTCAATTTGTATTACATCAATATGTGTAGTACAAGTAAGTTATCCAATTATATCTTCACATATACTTCAGTGTGTTTCTGGGCTGCCTCTTCTGGTCCAGGAGTCTATTGGTTAATTTGAGTTAGTACCACACTGGTTTAATTGCTGTGACTTTAGAGTCATCTTAACATTTCTTGGTATAGTCACAAGAGGCTTGATTAAAATAGTGGCCTAGATAGTGGATAGACAATGGTATTGTGGGTTGATCTGTGTCCCCCCAATACTATGTGTGGAGTTCCTAACCTTTCTACCTGTAAATACAATTCTTTTCAGAAGGAATTTCTTATGTCAATGAAGCCATGCTGTTAGAATGGGTCCTCATTAATTACTTCTGAGTAGTGGAGGGACAGAGAAAAAGAGGAAGACCCCCAATGAGATGGATAAGCACAGGGGCAGCAGCGATGAACTCAGGCTTAGCAATGATTGTGAGGTTGGTGCAGGACTGGGCAGTGTTTTGTTCTGCTGTGTGTAGGGTCAGTATGAGTCAGTGCCAACTCAATAGCATCTAACAACAACAAGTAAAAAGACCAGACTAGGCACATGGGTAAGACTAGTGCTGAGAAATGCAAGGCAGCACCACCAGCAGATACCAGGAGTGA
Source organism: Chrysochloris asiatica (assembly GCF_000296735.1). Classification (NCBI taxonomy): domain Eukaryota; kingdom Metazoa; phylum Chordata; class Mammalia; order Afrosoricida; family Chrysochloridae; genus Chrysochloris; species Chrysochloris asiatica. Next base: position 2,032,520 of record NW_006408619.1, on the reverse strand, counting down.
GGAGCGACACCCATGGAAGGCATTGACCCAGCCAAGACGCTGATTTGGAATTTTAGCCTTCAGAACTGTCAGAAAATAAAGTCGGTTCTTTACAGCCACCCACGTGTGGCACAGCTACAATAGCACAGTACTAGACAACTAAGAGTCACAGTAAGTAAAAATAGACAGATGATGTCATTGTCCTCACAAGGGTCAAATTCCCATAGGGTTGTAGAGGAGGAAAAGTTGCCTGTCATAGGAGAACTGGTGCTGTATTCTAGGTTTTGATGGAGAATCAGGGTTACAGGACAAACATTAGCAAATCTGCCAGAGGGGCTTCTGGTTTGATTTGAGGTGAATTTCTTGGGAGCTTTTGAACGTTTATAAAGGACATGCTATTCCCAGTTCCGAAACCAAGTGGTGATTGTTCGTGTCTGTGAGATAGAACCCATCATACATTCCAGCTGTGGTTGTATGGTCCATGAGGGGCACAGTGTGGCCTGTCCATCTGACCTTCCTGAGCAACAACAGCACAACAGATCAGATTGTCTCTCGTGCCCTTGCTTTGAACCAGGGCAGGCCAGGGGCCCAGGCGTTAAGTGTGGGTTTAAAAAATTAAATAGCTACCTGACACGGTTCTAAGGCGATAACCCAGATCAACCCCTTGGCATGGGTTTGCTTCTCCACTGCCCAAAACATGGATAATGTTGCTGACTGCCCCATATTTGGGTGAGTGAGATTGCAGGAGGTAAAAATGTCACAGTTCTTGGATGTCAAGGCAGATTTAGAATCCTCGTTAACCCCAGTGAGCAGGAGAGTGATTAGACATGTATTTTAGTCTTTGCACCTTGGTGGTAATTATGTCTAATATCTTGTGTTTGTGCTTGCGGTCTCATCACAAGATTCCAACTCACAGAGTATGACTGAGCGGACCTTAGATTTTATATTCAGTGTTTCAGGCCTAAAGTTTGGGTCTCACTGAGTTTTTGTAACTGAAATCATGTCCTATCTGACCTAAATCATGTACTTAAATAAACCAAATCTTTGCAGAATGCAAAAACAGTACCTATTTTAGTTTCTTAGTGCTGTTGTAAGACAAATAATGCAAGCGGACGGCTTTAAAGGACAGAAATTTGGTTTTCACAGTTTGTTTGTTGTTAGGGACCACTGAGACAGTTCCGACTCATAGCAGCTCTATGTACACCAGAAAGAAACAATGCCTGCTTCTACATCACCCTTACAATTGATGTTAGATTTGAACACATTGCTGCCTTTATTGTTGCTGTTAAGTGTTGTCAAGTCGGTTCTGACCCATAGCAATGCTGTTTAGGGTTTCTGAGAAGCGGCTGGTGGATTTCAACCACCAACATTGTAGTTCAAACTGACCTTGTGGTCCAACACATTATCCTGCAGAGGCTCTAGACCCAAATTCAAGACATTGATTCTAGAGGAAGACTCCCCCTGTTTTGGGGAAAATCCTTGTCTGTTTCCTTGGCATTCATTCCTCTTGGTATTCCCTCATGTTCTTGTGGTGCCATTGAACCCACCTCCATTTGCCCTTGCTTCTCTCTAAGTTTAATCTGCATTTTCTATATCTCAAAGTCACCCTATTCCCAAATAGTATTGCATCCATGGGTTGTTGTCAAGTCAGCACCTACTCATAGCAGCCCTATGCACAACACAACAAAATACTGCCTGGTCCTGAGCCAACACTGCCCGGTCCTGAGCCAACACTGGCTGGTCCTGAGCCACCTCACAAGCATTGCTAAGCCTGGGCCCATTGCTGCCACCACTGGGTAATCCATCTCATTGGGGGTCTTCCTCTTTTTCTCCAGCCCTCCCCTTTATCAAGTATATCTGTCTCCAAGGACTGGTCCCTCCTGACAATATGTCTGAAGTATGAGAGACAAAGTCTTGTCATCCTGGCTTCCAAGGAGCATTCTGACTCTACTTCCTCTAAGAAAAGATTGGTTTGTTCTTTTAGCAGTCCATGGTACTTTCAATATTCAGTACGCATCCACAGGTATAAAACCAAAACAAATAAACCTGTGTTATCAAGTTGATTGTGACCCACAGTGACTCTGCAGGACAGAGAAGAAGTGTCCCATAATGTTGAAGCTCTAATCTTTACAGAAGCTGAAGGCCATAGCCTTCTCCCCAGGAGTGTGGCTGGTGGGTTGGAACTGCCAAACTTTTGATTAGCTGCTGATGCAACTGGATTTCCTTAGCAGCAGGTATAGGGGTTAGGCTGCCAACACATGGTGGTGGAATACAATTCAATCCACTATACAACTCAGTTCTGTACATTTTATTTTTTAGAAGCTGATGTTTCAGAAAGCAAGGTAGAAGTGGAATTTGACCTCACTTCCCTGCTTTTTGAAGGCAAGCATGAATGTCTGCCAGTGTAGGGATCGGACTGAGAAAGGTCTGCAGAGGGTGGAAGGGATCAGGGCCAATTTCTGTATCTTGAGCATGCTGTGAGCCTAGAGTGGGCTTCTGTACCATCTTTACCAGTATGTGTTCCCATTCTCGTCTCTGCAGGGAAGGGATTTCTCCTAGGACCTCAAGATGAAAAAAAGCATCCTTGGCACTTTCCTGGGTTTTCTTTCACTCTAGGGATCAATAAAACCTTCATGGATAAGTACATCCTGCATTGCCAAGCTGCAGATATCAGACAAGACTCCCAGAAAGCTCCTTGTCCCTAACTCCCCTACTGAGTCTGGTGCTTGATCTCTCCTGGCACATACCAGACTGCAACCTTTTTGAGAGCAAGGAACCTGGAGAGATGGACTGAACTGAGCCAAGGCAAAGGAGAGGACAGCAGGAAACAACAGTGTAGAAGCAATGTGCTTTATGTATGTGAGCTTCCGGGCTCTGAGAATGATTGACCTCATGTAAATTCAGCCCTAAAATTCACCGGCTGTTTGATCTTTGCAAACCATTTGCCTCAGTTTCCCCTCTGTAAATGGAGAAACAGAATATGTATTTCACAAGAGCGGTGTGAACATTGCATATCATGTTGTTGTTAAGCCCTATCAAATGGGTTCCAAATGGTAGCAACGATGTATATAGGGTTTCCCAGGAGCTGCTGGTAGGTTTGAACCACTGATCCAGTGGTTAGCAGTCCAATACCTATCCTACAGCACCACACTAGGACTCCATTGCTTTTATTACTAAATGGCTCTGCAGAGCACCTTGGTTCTCAGCCCTTTACTGAGAAATGCCATCTCTGATCGGAGAGTTTGCTCCTTAAGCCAAGAGTCATCAGGGTACCTACTCAGCTCATTTTTCTGACGATTGTTAGGATCTCTGCCTTTGACATTTTATTTAGGCACAAAATTGGCAATTAAGAAAAATCATGCTCTTGTGCATCTTTAGAAGTCTTTAACACTCACTGGACGACTTAATTTTTCCTTTACTGTCTGGCTTCTCAGACAGGTTCCTGTTCTTTGTAGAGTTCAGTCCTGTTGTTAACTGCCAGTCCCCACGTCTTAATAGCTAACAACAACAACAATAACAACACCAAAAGCTTATTGATTGAAGTATGCAAAAAAAAGGCACAAGTTATAGAGCTTTGTGAAACTTATCCCCCAGTTTTTATTAACCCCCTTTATTAATACCTCTAGCATTTACTCCTACTTGGTGGTAGTGGTGTGCAGCGGAGTTGGTTCCAACTCATCGGGACCCTAAACATGGTTTCTGAGGCTGTAAATCTTTATAGGAGCAAAAAGCCTGATTCTCCTGTGGAACAGCTGGTAGTTTCGAACTTCTGACCTTGAGGTTAGCAGCCCATTGCACTACCAGAGCTCCTTACTCCTACTTATGGGACAAGAATAATCCATGATCGCTCTACGTTGTTGTTATTAAATGCTGCCGAGTCAGTTCTGACTCATAGCTACCCAGTGTCAGGTTTCCAAAGAGCAACTGGTGAGCTTGAACCACGGACCTTGCGGCTCAAACCAACCTTACAGTGCAGGGAATTAACCCACAGTGTCACACTGGAACTCAGATCAGTCTGCAGATTTCTCATGTACTTCCGTTGCTGTGATTCTGGGTTAAGGAGGCTAACATGGTTAAGAAAAGTGCTGAGAGGATTCGGACAAACAGAAGTGACCAGGAGCGAGGGGACTAAGGTAAACAGACAAGAGGCAAGCACATTTCAGAACATTAAAATCAACAGACTAGAGAACAAAGATTGCAGACAAGACTGGAAATGAAGTTGCAAGATAAAGGAAATGCTCTAGTTCCTCATCCTGCCCAAGTGATTGATGTAATAATGGGATTGTTGCCTGGGATGATCGTCTTTATCCTCATTCTGAGACTTTCATGAAATATAAGAACGTGAATCAGAACTTCTTGTTAAGTGCCCTAGAGTTGATTCCAACCTGACCAATTCGACGACAGTTAACAAGAAGTTCTGATTCACATTCTTGGATTTCACAAAAGTCTCAGAATGAGGATGCAGATGATCAGCCCAGATAACAATCCCATTCAGCATAGCTATCCTGTGTAGTTTCCAGCTTGAACAACCAGACTTGCAGTTCAAACGACTTTCCAGTGTGACACATTAGCCCACAACACCACACCAGGACTTCACCCACTAAAATTTAGCTCACCTTAAGAATCCAATCTGAAATGCAAAACAATTAGCCTCACCTCCTCAAGCCTCTTTTCAAAGGTAGGCAAACATGTAAGGGGAGAGGTAAAGTCAGCGAGTTATTAGTCATATGCTGTAGGATTCAGGATACCCTTGTCTGAGCTGACAAAGGGACAGAGACTGAGCATACTCAGGGATGCAGAGAGCAAAAAATGTCTGATCTCCTTGGAGGATAATAGATCTTACCCACTCATTACCTTTCCCAACACCTGAGTATTTTCCTGTGGATCTTAGGGATGTTCTTGAGCCTTTGCTACCCTAGTCTCAAAGAACACCACATTTCATATGCAGACAGACAGACAGACACAAAGGCCTGGCTTGAAAGGTGAACCTGTAAGGGGTTGAACCCCTCCTGCCCTGTTTCACTTGATCTGGGTAAGAGAGGAGAGTTCTATCCTATGATGGTCAGCCCTGTTGTTGTTATTGTTAAGTGCTGTTGAGTTGGTTCTGATGCTTACTGACCCAGTATAGGGTTTCCGAGGATGTGTAGCTTTGCAGGAGCAGAAAGTCTCATTTTTCTCCCACGAAACAGTTAATGGACTCGAACCATCAACCTTGTAGTTCACAGCCCAGTGCTTATCCTACAGAGGCACGATGCTCTCCTTGAGGCCTGAGAGAGTGAATAATTTGCACCTGTTCCTACTACCCAAATTTAGAACCAAATGAAGGAGGGATGAAAGACATACAAATACAACTAAAAATATTTGTTTTAATAAAGACTGAAATTGAAGAGTATCCCTTCTTTTGAGCCACGTTACTCAGCTGTGCTATAATAACAGCCTCCCTAAAACTGCAGTTTTAATCAGAAGCTAAGTTTTCGTTGTTGAAAATAGACATGAAACACACTTACCAGTTCAATATTTTTGCATGTATAAATTCAGTGACATGAATTCTATTAATCGTGTTGTACAACCATAACCGGCGTCTGTTGCCAAGTTTCCCATCCCATAATCAGTACTCACGGCTCCAAAAGCAAAAGCTCCTCCCTCCACTCTCTCTGCCCCTGGTAACGGATAAACTTTGTCTGTATGCATTTGTCTGTTTGAGGTATCTCGTATAAGTGATATTGCACATGTGTCCTTTTGTAATTGACTTCATTCAGCATACTGCTGTGGCATGTATCCCATCTTTATCTTTATGTCTGAGCAATAATGTGGAGGTCCCTCCACATGGGAGGAAGTACCAGAGGTGGAATATAATATTCCCCAGTTATAAGTTTTTGTTTTTTTTTCTTTTCATTTGTTCTCTCAAAGGGAAAGAACTGCCACTTTTCTTTCTTCAGGCATGGTGTTTGGCAGGATGGAATTTTCTTTGTCACACTCATGTTGACAGCTAAGGGGATTCCATATGTTAAGGGATAGCAAATGGTCTGACAAATGATAGAGAAGCATTTTGTGAAGTTTTTAGACTCTTCACAAAATGACAAGAGGCCCCTTTCAGATAAAACATCTTCCTCGTGGGAGAACAAGTCATCTTGGAGTGTGAGGGCTTGGAGGAGCGATGGAGTCATGGCAGAATGGGTGATTCCAGTAGAAGGAGCAAGGAGGACGTCAGAGAGTGGGTGTGTTCTCATGGTCACCTGTTGACTTGAGAAGCTACGTGGGACATTCACTTAGATGTTTATCAACTTACTCTGAGGGCAACCCTGAGTCTAGGAATCCAACAGTGAGTAAGACCCAGTCTTTGCCCTCCTGGAGCTCTTCTTTGACAAGGCAAAAGACACAAGGAAACATCAAAATAACATGATCCTAGTGGTGCTGTGGGTTAACGCACTGGACTGCAAAGTCAGTGTGAACTGCAAGGTTGGCAGTTTAAGCTCACCAGCTGCTCCTCAGAAACCCTATACAGGGTCACTATGGGTCGGAACTGACTTGGTGGCACTTAACAACAACAAGAACAATACACATGGACTTCACCAGATGGAATACACAGAAAACAAATTGATTCCATCTGTGGGGAGAGACGGTGCCTAACAATAACCAATGTGGCCAGGAACGGAGCTAGATATGACACAGCTGACCTCATTTAATGCCCACGATAAACCCGGAATAAAAGTTGTGCTCATTCTCACAGAAGTTAATTCACTAATCCAGATTTTCAGAGTTCATAGTTGATGGAACAAGATTCAAATCTCATTCGTTTGGACTCCAAAGACTCATTTTTCCCCAAGTCACATGCTCCCTTCTCAACCCTGGGCTCATTAAATTATGGTGGTGGTTGGTGAGCGTAAACCCTCAAGGTGGTTCTGACTCATAGCTACTCTGTGGAGGGTTTCCAAGACTAAATCGTTAAAGGGGCAGAAAGCCTTAGCTTTCTCCCATGGAGTGACTGGGCGATTCTAACGGCACCTTACAGTTTCCAACCCAACTGATAATCCACTGGACTGCTAGGGCTCCTTACAGTAACAAAACAGCCTCTCCTTGAGAGAGAGCAGAAGAAGGGCTGGTTAGTCCAAAGTATGGTAAGATCTGGCGACACCTGAGCCCATGGACAAGGACAGAGCCACACAGGGCTAGAGCTGACAGTGAGACATCCAACTGGTATGTAGCGAGGGGAGATGCACAAGAACACCCAAACATGTAGATAGTACC
>NW_006408619.1:2019280-2024218 GCF_000296735.1 Chrysochloris asiatica | reverse complement strand
AAAAAAAAAAAAAAATTATCTCTTACTTCAACTTTTCATGATAGGACATCATGTTTAGACTGTTACATTCTACTCATCGACATTTGGATAGATACCTGTGACTCTGGATACAGTCGACAAATGTGATCTGAGCAGTAGAAACTGAAATGGATTATTTCATTCCCATCTCCTGCCTACAGACTCTGAACTTATATTAATAAAATAAAATTTACATTTACTTTGGCTTTTTGTTTTGTTTTGTTTGCTACTATATCTCACGATTTGCAAATATGACATAAAAAGTCACTCGAGAACTTTCTTGTCAAGTGAGATGTGACCAGAGAGTTCTCCCATTCTTCATTTCAATCACAAATAGTGTTTTTTTAAAAAATAAAATAAGGAAGCCCAGTTGTTGTAGAATGCTGTGGAGTCAGTTCTGACTATGGCAGACCGTATGTGGGAGATAGAACTGTGCACTGTAGGACTTTCAATGGTTGGTTTTTCCTAAGTAGACCACCAGGACCCTCTTCTGAAATGCCCGTGGTTGAACTTGAACCTCCACCTTTTTGGTTCACAGTTGAACACGTTTTTCATTTGCAACCCCAGGAACTCCGTGGATATAGTTTTTGTCTCATTTCATTTCTCAGTAAAATAGGAAAAAAGTATAAAAATAATGTTGAGTCACTTACAGTGAGGAAAACAGGTAGGAATTAGAAGCAACAAGATTATCAGCTCATGAGAAAGTTCAAGTACTTTCTGGAAGTCAAAAGTCAACCAAAGGATCTTATAAATAAAATGATGGAGACAAAGCAAGAGTCAACATTAAATCATACAGGAAAGAGAAACTAGGGCAGACCTGCACACCTCAGAGGAGCAGCTGTGGAGACCCAGCCCTTTATTTTGATAAGCAAAGCCCTATGCTAACTGTCCAGGGTTAACTTCCTATTGGGGTACTTCCCTTACTAATGTGTTTATCAAACACTTACCAAGTTCTGTTAAGTACAAGGCAAGAGTTCAGAAGCAGAGTACATAAAGATGAATAGCACCTGGTATATACCTTTGGGGGAACATGTGTAAACAAATCATCACAACACAGTGTAAGACATGCTATCATGAAGTGCTACAATCTCAGAGCATGGGGACCAGCCCAGCCCTGGAAGGCGAGGGGCCAAGAAGTTTTCATAGAGGAGCCAACGTTTGATCTGAATCCTAGAGTGGGGTAGGATATCCTACTCAGATAAAGCAGGAAAAGCATACTACAAAGAAATACTGCAAAGCCACAAAACAAAACTCCTCCTCTTAAAACAATACAAGAAAGAAGGCACAGATTCTCTTCTTTTTCTGAAGCTAATGAGATTACAATTTAAAATTTTGTCTGTTTTGATAACACACCAAATTAATCTCTAAAAGGAGGAATTGTTAAGACAATCCCAGCTACATACGTTCTTAAAATTGTCCAATGCTATTCATTTACCATAAATTGGAATATAATTTGAAATACTTTAAAGTGCAATTATTAACTAATTTGAATTTTGAAGGACAGAAATATGATGATGTCAACTCGATGTAAAGGTTTGCTTTAACTCTGACATTGAGAGTCAAGATCCCACAATGGACCTTGGAAGGCGAAGGTCAGCAGGAAGGTGAAGTTCAATGACTTAAAAGGAAACAATTCCACAACCTGGTATATTATAAGAATAGCTTTGCTGACCTAAATGAAATATAGAGTTTCTTATCAACTCTTTTAGTTCCTACAATTCATTACAACGATTACAGCTTGGCTGTTTTCTTTTTAATTTTCAAATCTAAGGACAATAGTTCTTGTAAACTAAGAATCATCTTAAAGAAAAGATAAAGCAGTTTAGTAAGACATAGTCTCCTGTGATGGTCATAATATGATCCTGTAGAAATAGCAAAAGAATACAAAGGTACCAAACTAATTACTGTGATTAGTATTATTAGCTGCTATTGAGTCAGCCCAACCATGGTGACCCCATGCACATAGAATCATCATTTTGAACAACGTTTCCATTGGTTCATTTTTGGAAGTAGATTGCCAAGCTTTTCTTCCTAATCTTAGTCTGGGATCTCTGCTAAAACCTGTTCAGCATTATAACAACATGCGAATATTTGTTGGCAGGTGCATTGGCCAGGAATAGAATTGAGATTTCTCACATGGAAGGTGAGAATTTGACCGCTGCCCTTTATATCAAACAACTGATTGCTGTCAGGTCATTGCAAATATTGCTGTTGTTAAGTGTTGTTGAGTTGATTCCAAGCCATAGCCACCCTGCATAGGATTTCTGAGGAGTGGCTGCTCAGCTTGAACCACTGACCTTGTGATTCAAATCAACCTTGAAGTCCAGCACATTAACTCACAGCACCACACCAGGAATACGTCAATGCAAATGGTAGTGGTAGTGTAGCATGGAGTCAGTTCCAACTCATAGCAACCCTGTATAGGGTTTCTGAGGCTGTAAATCTTTATGGCAACAGAAAGCCTCATCTTTCTCCTACAGAACGGCCGGTAGTTTCTAACTGCTGATCTTGAGGTTCGCAGTATGATACGTAACCACTACGCTATCAGAGCTTCATATCAATGCAAATTGTTGTTATTGTTAGCTGCCATCGAGTTGGTACAGACTCGAATCAACTCTATGCTAAACAGAACAAAACACTGCCCAGTCCTGGGCCAACCTCACAATTGTTGTCATGCTTGAGACCATTGATGCTGCCACTTTGCCAATCCATCTCACTGGGGGGTCTTCCTCTTTTTCCCTGACCCTCCACCTTAAAAAACATGATATCCTTCTTGAGCGACTGGTCCCTCCTGACAATATGTCTGAAGTAAGAAAGGCGAAGTTCGACCATCTTGGCCTCTAAGGAGCACTCTGCCTGTACTTCTTCCAATACAGATCTGTTTGTTCTTTTGGCAGCCCGTGGCACTTTCAATATTCTCCTCCAACACCATAACTCAAATGCATCAATTCTTCTATGGTCTTCCTTATTCACTGTCCAGCTTTCACAAGTATATGAGGTTATTGACCTCAGTACTATGGCTTGGGTCAGGTGCACCTGAGTCCTTAAGCTGACATCTTTGCTCTTCAACATTTTAAAAAGCTCTTGTACAGCATATATATCTAACGCAATACGTCATTTGATTTCTTGACTGCTGTTTCTATGAGAGTTGATAGTTGATCCAAGAAGAATGAAGTTGTTGACAACTTCAATCTTATGTCTATTGATAAGAGTGTTGATTATTGGTCCAATGATGAGGATATTTGTTTTTACATTAGGATTTATTCTTTACATTAAGATGCAATCCATACCAAAGGCTGTAGTCTTAGATCTTCATCAGTAAGTATTGTAAGTCCTCTTCACTTTCAACGAGCAAGGTTGTATCATCTGCAAAACACAGGGTATTAATGAGTCTTCCTCCAATCCTGATGCCATGTTTTTCTCCATAGAACCCAGCTTCTCAGATTATTTGCTCAGCATACAGGTTGAATAAGTATTGTGAAAGCATACAACCCTATCACATGCCTTTCTTAATTTTAAACCATTCAGTATTCTCATGTTCTCTTCGAACAACTATCTCTTGGTGCAGGTACAGATTCCTCAAGAGCACAATTAAGTGTTCAGGAATACCCATATTTCAAAATGCTATTCATAGCTTGTCAAAATCCACACAATCAAAAGCCTTTGCATAGTCAATACTGCACAGATAAAAATCTTTCAGGTATTCTCTACTTTCAGCCAAGACCCATCAGAAATCAGCAATGATATCCCTTGTTCCATGTCCTCTTCTGAATCTGGCTTGAACCTCTGGAAGTTCTCTGTCAATGTATGATTGTAGCCATTTCTGTATTACCTTTAGAAAACTTTACTCCCATGGGATATTAAAGATACTGTCCAATGATTTTCGCATTCCATTGGGTCACCTCTCTTTGGAATGGGCACAAATATGGATCTCTTCCATTCAATTGGCCAGATAGTTGTTTTTCAAGTCTCTTGGCAGAGATGAGTGAGTGCCTCCTGTGCTGCCTCATTTTCTTGAAAGATTTCAATTTTGATTCCATCAATTCCTGGTACCTTGTTCTTTGCCAATTCCTTCAATGCACCTTGGACTTCCTCCTTCAGTATCATTGGCTCTTGATCATATGCTACTTCTTGAAACGGTTGAACATCAACCATTTTATTTTGGTACAGTGACTCTGTGTGTTCCTTCCATCTTCTCTTGATGCTTTCTGTATCATTCAATAATTTGCCCAGAGAATCCTTCAATAATGAAAGTCAAGACTTGAATTTTTTCTTCAGTTCCCCCAGCTTGAGAAATGCTGAGAGTGTTCTTACCTTTTGGTTTTCTGATTACAGATCTCTGCACATTTTGTTGTAATATTTGACTTTGTCTTCTTGATAAAATTTTCTTCTTTGAAATATTCTGTTCAGCTCTTGGACCTCCTCATTTTTCCCATTTGCTTTAGTTCTCTATGCTGGACAGCAAGTTTCAGTGTCTCTTCTGACATCCATTTTGATCTTTTCCTTCTTTCTTGTCTTCCTAATGACTTTTTGCTTTCTTCATGTATGATAATCTTGTTGTCATTCCACAACTCTTCTGGTCTTCAGTCTTTGGTGTTTAATGTATCAAATCTGTTCTTCAGATTATCTCTAAAATCAAGTGGGATATATTCTGGGCCATATTCTGGCTCTTGTGGACTTGTTTTCATTTTCTTTAGCTTCAGTCTGAATTTGCATATGAGCAATTGATGATCTGTTCCACAATCTGCCCCTGGCCTTGTTTTGAATGATGATATGGAGCTTTTCCACAGATGTAGTCAATCTGATTTCTGTGTATTCTATCTGGTGAGGTCCATGTATATAATCATCTCTTATGCTGTCTACATAAGGTATTTGAAAGGAATAAATCATTGGTTTTTCAGAATTCTAGCATGTGATCTG
>NW_006408619.1:2015711-2018400 GCF_000296735.1 Chrysochloris asiatica | reverse complement strand
CTTTATCTGGAAGCTCATCTGAAACCTGCCCATCGTGGGTGACCCTGCTGGTATTTAAAATACCCATGCCATAGCTTTCAGAATCACAGAAACACACAAGCCACCACAGTACAACAAACATACAGATGAGTAGTGGCTTTTAACGGCCTCACCAACCTGAATGTGCCTGATCTCATCTGATCTCAGAAGCTAAGCAGAGTCTGGCCTGGTTAATACTTGGATGGGAGACTGCCTGGGAATACCAGGGGCTGTAAGCTTTTTAATTTTTTTCAATGCAAATGTTGTTGTTGTTGTTAAGTGTCATCGAGTCGGTTCCGACCCATAACGACCCTGTATAGTGTTTCCAAAGAACAACTGTGAGCTTGAACTACCGACTTTGTAGTTCAAATGGCTTTGCAGGCTGGCACATTAACCCACAGAGCCACACCAGGATTATGTAAATAGGACCTCTTAAATTCCTTTTTCCTTTAAGTTTGGTGATTAACTATATTCCACCTCAATCCTCTGTTAATCAGCCAGACCCTGAGTGTGCCAAGGGTCTGTCTGACTATTCATTTAACTGTGATTTTCTTTAACCAGTAAATTCCACACAATGAGACTGACCATGGCTATCACTTTCATAGTGTATCCCCAGAACCTAGTATAGTATCTCCCACCCATATAATAAACCAGTGTTTACTGGTTTATTATATTGTACACCAGTGTTGTATTCTTTCATCATACAAATTCAATCTGTATACTGAGCAAATAATCCTGGAATCTGGATTATATATGGAAAAACATGGCATCAGGATTGGAGGAAAACTCATTAAAAACCTGTGATATAGCTGATACTAGCTTGCTTGCTGAAAACCAAGAGGACCTAAATACTTACTGATGAAGATCAAAGACTATACAGCCTGCAGTATGGGTTGCATCCCAATGTCAAGAAAGCAAAAATCCTCACCACTGGACCAATAAATAGCATTAATATAAATGGAGAAAAGATTGAAGTTGTCAAAAACTTCACTTTGCTTAGATCACCCATCAACACTTATGGAAGTAGAAGTAAAGAAATTAAATGACATATTTCATTAGGCAAATCTGCTGTACAAGACCTTTTTTAAGTGTTGAAGAGCAAAGATGTCAGCTTGAGGACTAAGGTGAGCACGACCCAAGCCATGATATTTTCATCAATCTCATATGCATACGAAAGTCAGACAGTGAATAAGGAAGATCAGAGAAGACTTGGTACATTTGAGTTACGGTGTTGGAGGAGAATATTGAGAGTAATATGGAATGCCAAAAGAACAAACAGATCTGTGTTGGAAGAAGTGCAGCCAGAGTGTTCCTTGGAATCCAGAATGGACAGACTTTATCTCTCATACTTTAGACATATTGTCAGAAGTGACCAGTCCCTGGAGAAGGATACCATGCTTGGTAAAGTGGAGGATTGGAGAAGAAGAGAAAGACCGTCAACAGGATGGATTGGAACAATGGCAGTAGCAATGGGCTCAAATCTAGCAACCATTGTTAACTTGGCATAGGACCAGGCAGTGTTTCATTTTGTTGTGCATAGGGTCACTGTGAGTCAGTACTGACTCGATGGCACTTAACAGCAATAACGACTTATTGATTCTGACGCATGGAAACCCCGTGTCAGAGTAGGACTGTAAGGCTTTCAGTGACTGATTTTTCTAAAGTACATTAAAGGACTTGTTTCTCAAGGTGCCTATGGTTAGATTCAAACGTCCAATCTTGTGTTAGGAGCCTGCACATTCACCATCCACACTACCCAGGAACTCCACTGATAGAAACCCACGGCCATCAAGTCCATTTCATTGCGTAGCGACACACTATATGATAGAGTAGAAATGTTCCTAGGGTTTTGGGGCTGTAAATCTTTATGTGATCAAACAACTTCAACTTTCTCCCAATGATTCGCAGATTGGTTTGAACTGCCAACCTTACAGTTAACAGTCCAATAACTAATCCCTTATGCCACAAAGTCTCTTTATTAATAGAATCAGAACCGAATAAATAATTGTTGATGAATAAATAATGTCACCTGTTTTATGTGAATGTAACTGCATGAACTTTTTTTTTTTAATTCTCTTACTCCAGTATTAGTAGCAAAATTCAAAAAGGCAGAAAACAGCAAATGCTGGTGAGGGTGTAGAGAAACTTGGACCCTCACACACTGCCGGTGAGACTGTAAATGGTGCAACCACTATGGAAAAAGGTGTAGTGCTTCCTCAAAATATTGGACATAGAAACACCAGATGATCCAGTCAGTAATTCCTCTGTTTGATACAAATCCTGAAGAAACAGAAGCTGTGACAAAACTGGATATATGCCCACCTAAGTTCATTGTAACATTATTCACAATAGCAAAAATATGGAGTGAAACAAACTATGGTACATACACACAATGGAATACTACCCAATGTTGAAGAATAACGAATAATCTGTGAAATACCTCACAATATGGATGTACCTGAAGGACACTATGCTGAGTGTAACTGTTGTTGTTGTTAAGTGTTGTTGGCTGCTAGGTTTGAATCACTGGCCTTGTGATTAGCAGTCCAGTGTATTAGTCAATCACAAAAGGACATGAAAGGGAAAAAACAACCTGGCGTTGCACGTCAACCATACCGCACACAAGACGGCCCGTCTGTTGTTGTTGTTGTTGTTGTTGTCAGGTGCCATC
>NW_006408619.1:1993922-2015291 GCF_000296735.1 Chrysochloris asiatica | reverse complement strand
TTATTCACTGTCCAGCTTTCGCATCCATATGAGGCTATTGAAAACACAATGGCCTGGGTCAGGCGCACCCTAGTCCTCAAGCTGACATCTCTGCTCTGCAACCATGGTCGCATGTCAACCATACCGCACACAAGACTGCCCGTCTAGACACTTTTATTCAGGGTGAGGAAGAGGAAGGTGACCTCTGCCCGAGAGAGAAGGCAGGAGGCAGAAGAAGAAGAGGAAGTGGTGTGGTCTTATACAGGTTCAACAGGAAGGGAGTGGTCATTGCTGGGGTGATTTAGCTCTGGCCTATCAAAAGCCATGTTGCCTTTTAAACTACACGCCTTGTAGCTTAAGCGGGGAAACAGAAACCTAAGATTACAAAATGGAGTTGAAGGGAGGGGAGAGGGAAGAACCCAGAAGGTATAGCCTAAAATGGCGGGCCTGATTGTGACTGACTGATTATTGTAACAGGACAAATACTATTTGTGATCATTATTATAAAAAGTCAAGAAAAGATTTTCATGCTAAAAGGCACATGCTGTGATGGTTTCCAGGGATGGCAGGAAACAGAGAATTATTCACTGGCCAGAGGATTGTTGATGTTGTTAAATGCTGTTGAGTTGGTTCTGACCCATAGCAAGACTGTAGGTTTCCAAGAAGCTGCTGGTGAATTTGAACCCCTGAACTTGTGGTTCAAACTGACTTTGCTGTCCAGTGCATTAACCCACAGCACCACACCAGGTTGGGTGATGAGAAAGCAATATACAACAATAGGGAGTTGGGCAGAGAAAAGATGAAAGTAAAGGAGGATACAAGGAAGTATGCAAGAGTTAAAGTGAACAGAGGTAAATACTGTTAACTGATGATACATGGACAGGATTGAAATCATTGACATGAAACAAAGTGTAGGATTTGTGGATGTAAAACTGATCATCTTCTCTATAAAATTTCACTCAATTCACAATGAAAAAAAAAAAAATCAAGTTCCACTGTGTTATTGAGGACCTGCTGCTGTTGCTGTGTGTGCCATGGAGTTGGTTCCAACTCATAACGACCCTGCACAGGGTTTCCGAGGCTGTAAATCTTTACTGGAACAGAAAGCCTCATCTTTCTCCCGTGGAACAGCTGGTAGTTTAGAACTGCTGACCTCGTGGTTCATAGCTCAATTCGTAACCACTACCCTACCAAAGCTCCAGTGGGGTCCTAACTTTCACAATGGATAAGGTGAAGAGCTCTTGATGAAATTTTAAAACTTTCTGGGTTCCTCTCTGTATACAAGGTTAATAGGGATGGGCAACTTAGACATTGGCTACCTAAAATGGGGGTGCTATAAAGGCACGAAGTGACTGGCTTACAAGTTTTCAAGAGGGAATTTAGTTTCAGAGTATGCAGGGGAAGGTAGAATCCCCATTGAGTAGTATTCATCTTCTCTAGATTGTCTTGCAGAATGTGCTCTTGGGTTGTTTGAATGATTATACATTCCTAAGTGTTTTTGTGAACATTCAAAATAAAAACAAAAACAAAAAATACAGGGAATAAAAGAAAAAGGAAAAAAAAAAAAAGAAAAAAAAAACAACTTTCTGAGAGGACTGGGCATGTTGCTCATCAAACTCTAGCATCAATCGTTTAAATCTTATGGTCAATGTTAACTACTCAGTCCAATATCTGAAATCCAATTTTTTCATGTGTGCATGGAGAAAGGTTATCTTAATGGAAGAATTCAGCTTCAATGGGATAGGGGATTTGAGGTAAGAGTGGCTCTCATATTTAGGTGTCTGTTTACACTAAGGAATCTCTTAGTTGTTTATCTCCTTTTCTTCTTAAAAGGCTGTTGAAAAAAAAAAGTATCCTTATCCAAATGAAAAGATGAAGAAACTTGTTAAGAGAGTTTAAAAGACTTATCTGAAGTCAAGTCTACTAGGCAGTGATAGGATCAAGATTCAAACCAAATCTGATGAATTCACCTATTTCAAGATTTAGTAAGCTTTTTCTATAAAAGGTCAGATAGAAAATATTTTAGGATTTATGAGTCATAAAAATCTCTGGTTCAACTTCTTGACTCTGCCAAAAAAATAGCCACAGAGGATATACAAACCAAGCAGCCCAACTGTGTATGCCAATTTAATTATGGTCTCTGAAATTTCAATTTTGCATTCTTTTCATGGTCCACAAAAACAAGTCTAATATATAGGCTAGATGAATACAGGGAATGAGTTGGGTTTGGCCTCTGGGCTGTGGTTTGCTAACCCCAGATGACAATGCTTCTCTGCACTTTGGAAGTATCAGGAGTGTTATATGTGCCTGGTGTGGCTTGCTATAGGATAAGCGCTCAACAGCAAGGTCGGTTTCAATGCAAGTTTGGTAGTTCAAGCTCATGAGCCTCTCCTCAGAAACCCTATACAGGGTCGCTATGGGTTGGAACCGACTCGACAGCACTTAACAACACCAGCGTCATTGGTGCCAGAGAAGTTGGCCTAAAGAAAGGTGAAGGGGATCCAGAGAATAATGGTGTCAATTTCAGTTTTGTCAAGGATTAAGGCGGGACTAATGCATTGTGTCCATTTCATCTCACTAATAACTAGGATATCAGTGTTTATGCGTACCATTTCACTTTTGACAACTTCCAATTTTCCTAGATTCATGCTATTTACATTCCATGTTCCGATTATTAATTGATGTTCACAGCTGTTTCTCTTCATTTTGATTTGTGCCCCATCAGCAAATGAAAGTCCCAAGAGCTTTACTCCATTCGCATCATCAAAGTCAAATCCATCTGAGGAGGCAGCTCCTCCCCAGTCATATTTTGAGCGCCTTCCAACCTGAGGGGCTCATCTTCCAGCACTATATCTGACAGTGTTCTGGTGTTCTTAATCATGTTTCAATATTCTGGTGCTGACAGTGTTCCACTGCTATTCATAAGGTTTACAGTGACTAAATATTCAGAAGTAGTTCATCTCTTCTTCTTCCTAAGCTGGCTTCTTCTGGAAACTCAGCTGAAACTTATCTTGCATAGGTGACCCTGCTGATATTTAAAATATCTGTGGTATAACTTTCAGCAACACGCAAGTCACCACAATATGACAAACTGACATATTGTCAAAAAGGACCAGTGCCTCGGGAAGGAGATAATGTTTGGTAAAATAGAGGTCAGAGAAAAAGAGGAAGACACCATCACTACCATCACCACCTCCACCCTCCACCCCCCCACCCCCCAAGGAAATGATTTAACACAGTGGCAGCAGCAATGGACTCAAATAAAGTAACAATTTTGAGGTTGGTTTAGGACTCGACAGTGTTTCATTCTGTTGTACATAGGGTCGTTACAACAACAACAACAACAATATGGCATCATAAGCAAATGGAAAAGAAGGAAGATGATAATCATATAACTGAGATCTACCTAGTCCAAACTCCTGCCTGCCCCTACCTTTCTTCCCTCCATCTCTATGCTTAATATTGACTGCAGGCAAGCAACAACCCAGAACAATAAAGGCATGGGTAAGAAAACACTGAGTGTGTTTCCATTGCATGGTAATCCTGTCATTCAGTCGGCAATGTGCAGCTTTCAATCATGGCCCCATTCAAAAGCGAAAACTGTAGGAGGCCATCCTTCGCCCTTTCGTGATCTGCTGTTGTTAACTGCCATTGAGTGGGTTCAAACTCACCAGCTACTCCTCAGAAACCCTATACAGGGTCGCTATGAGTTGGAACTGACTTGGTGCCACTTAACAAAAACAAATATGGTCACATGTGTTGTTATTAAGTGGTGTCAAATCAGTTCTAACTCTTAACAATCGTGTTTAGATTTCCAAGGATTGCCTGGTGAGCTTGAACTGCCAACCTTGCAGTTCAAACTGACTTTGCAGTCCAGCACATTAGCTCACAGTACTATTAAATCATATAATAAATCTGTCATTTGTTTTGCGGATATACAAATCCACATGTTCTAAAGCAGCAGTAGCTGGATGGCATTCAGTCAGCTGTGGTACTAGTAAAGGCAGGTCAGCAGCATGATTAGTGGGAGCAAAAAAATCAAACAAAAAGGAGTTGTTTTTTCCTTTCTTATTTTGAAGTATAAATTAATGTCAGTAGAAGAGATTTTCTTTGGTTTTGGTTTTGTTTTTCAATTTCTTATAAAGTCATATTTTGGTAAGAAAGCTATCTTCTCACAAACTAAAGTCCTCTATTAAAGAGTTTGAATGACAGAAATATGAAAAGTGATTGTTGAATGTCCTAGATCATACATAGTAGAAAACAGATTGGTCTGGGAACAGCAGTTCTTGTAACATGCAGCCACCAAGTACCCTGAGGCCAGAATGTCTCCTTGAACTTCTCTCTTTTTCACTATTTTTCTTTCTCTACAATGTGCATAGGAAGCTTTCGATGTATGGACATGAAAGCTAATACATCCATTTCTAAGAATCAATTTCACTTAGGCAGTGAATTCCATGGATGAACTAACTTTAAGAAGTATTTTATGTATTTAAGAATACAGTGGAATATTACTCAGCCAGAAAGATCCAGAAAGTTCTCGCACAGGTTATGACACGATTGCTGTGACGTACCATCAGTGCGTTACTGACTCATGACGACACCCTTCACAACAAAACGAAATACCACGGCTCCTGCACCATTCTCACAATTGTTACGTTTGAGCCCATTGTTGCTGCCACTGTGCCAATCCACCCAGTGGGGCTTGTCCTCTTTCTTGCTGCCCCTTCACCTTTCCAAGCATAATGTCCTTCTCTAGGGACTGCTGTCTTCTAACAACATGGCCAAAGTAAGAGCGGCAAAGTCTTACCATCCTAGCTTCTAGAGAATGCTGTGGCTGTACTACCAACACTGATTTGTTCACTCTTCTGACAGTCCATGGAACTTTCAGTCTTCGTCTAATAACTCTAATAATTTTGAACAGGACATCTAATTGATACATAACTCAAATGCATCAATTTTTCTATGACTTGCCTTATTTGTTGTCCAATTTTGACATGCTACTGAAAATACTAAGGATTTGTCAAGCACACTTTATTCCTCAAAGTGACATCTTTGCTCTTTAATGCATTAAAATGGTCTTTTGTAGCACATTTGCCCATTGCAATACATCTTTTGATTTCTTGACTGCTGCTTCCATGAATGTTGATTGTGAATCCAAGCAAAATTCAAACTTTTCTCCATTGATCTTGCTATTATTTATTAGTCCAGTTGTGAGGATTTTTGTTTTCTTTGCATTGAGTTGCAATCCTTTCATCTTCAGTAAATATTTCATGTCTTCTTTACTTTCAGCAAGCAAAATTGTATCATCTGTATATCACAGATTGCTAATGATTTGTCCTTTAATCCTGATTCTATGTTCTTCAAATCACCCATCTCATAAGATTATTTGCTCAGCATACAGAATGGAAAAGCACGGTGACAGCAAACAATCCTGGCACACAGCTTTCCTGATTTTAAACCATTTGGTATCCCCTTGTCCTGTTCAAATGACTGCCTCTTGGTCTATGTACAGGTTTCTAATCAGCACAATTAAGTGTTCTGAAATACTCATTCTGCACAATGTCATCCATTTGTTGTTGTTGTTAAGTGCCATAGAGTCGGTTCCGACCCATAGCGACCCTGTACAAGGTTTCTGAGGGTGTAAATCTTTACGGGAGTAGAAAGCCTCACCTTTCTCCCGCGGAGCGGCTGGTAGTTTTGAACCGCTGACCTTAAGGTTCGCAGCCCGATTCGTAACCACTACGCTACCAGAGCTCCTTATAGTTTGCTATAATTCAAACAGTCAAATGTTTTTGCGTAGTCAATAAAGCACAAATAAACATATGTCTGGTATGCTCTGTTCTCAGCCAAGATCCATCTGACATCAGCAATGGTATCCCTCGTTCCACGTCCTCTTCTGAATCTGACTTGAACTTCTGATATCCTTCCTATTTGTTTTCAACATTTGCGTTCTTATCACCAGTAATTATCAATGCATATTGAATGCATACTTAGTCAATTTCATACTGAAACATTGTTATTGTTAAGTGTTATCCAGTTGATTCTGATTTCCAATGACCCTGTATATAGTTTCCTAGGAACAGCTGGTGGGTTTGAACTACCAACTTTGTGGTTCACAGTCCAGTGCTGATCCTACAGTACCAGAATTCTTCAATTTTGTCATCACTGGCTTTAGTGGTTATTGCGTACCTTTGAATGATAATGGTACTAAACGGGTCTTCATGGTAGGTGTATGTTGTTGTTGTTGTTGTTAAGTGCCGTGGAGTCGGTAACGACTCATAGCGACCCTGAACAAGGTTTCCGAGGCTGTAAATCTTTACGGAAGCAGAAAGCCTCATCTTTCTCCTGCGGAACAGCTGGTAGTTTCGAACTGTTGACCTTGCGGTTCGCAGCCCAATTTGTAACCACTACACTACCAGAGCTGTATAGATAGATATTATCTGATCACAACACTGAATTTCAAGATAAGTCTGGAAATGTTCTTTTTGACAGTAAATGTGAAACCATCCTCCTTCCGTTTTTTGATCTGAGTATAATAAATGTATGATTATCCAATTCAAAATGTCCAATGCCAGTCTATTTCAGTTCATTAACGCCTAGGATGTCAGTCTTTATGTGTTCCATTTCATTTTTGGCCAGTTCCAATTTTCATACGTTCATAGTTTGTACATTCCACATTCTGATTATTAATAGATATTTGTGGCTTTTCTTCTCAGTTTGAGTTGTGCCTCACCAGGAAATGAAGGTCTCTGAAGCATTACTCCATCTACATCATTAAATTAAACTCTACTTTGAGGCCCACAGAGCCTTCAATATGGGTTTCACCTCAATGTAAAGAAAAAATAAATCCTCACCACAGGACTAATACAGAAATAGTATCATGATAAATGGAGAAAATATTGAAGGTGTCCAAGATTTCATTTTTCTTGGATCACCCATCAACGTTTTTGGAAGCAGCAATCAAGAAATCAAGAAATTTGCACTAGGCAAATCTGTTGTACAAGACCTCGTCAAAGTGTTCAAGAGCAAAAATGTCAGTTTAAGGACTAAGGTACACCTGACCCAAGTCAAGGTATTTTCAATAGCCTCATATTCATTGAAAGTTGGACAATGAATAAGGAAGACCGTAGAAGAATGGATGCATCTGAGTTAAGGAATCAGAGTGGTCCATGTAGGGAGTGCTAAAATGGACAATGTTTTGTTACACATGTATTTACCACAATAAAACGTACTTGCTGAGTTGTGTTTCAAAAATGATGGGAGACGTAAAAATGAATAAGAACTGGCTTCTGCCTAGAATTTGAATATAATAGAAGAGGAATCAAAGCGTCATACCCAGGGCTGGGTTATACAACAGAAGTCATCTGCTCCTCCAGCGTGGATCTCCAACAGATGGTGAAGGAGCTTCAATAGACCATTATCACAGCAGGCTGCTCTGCCAGGTGTCAATTATGAGCTCAATTCACATTGCATCCATTAGTGAGCTCATTGCCAGTCCATGGAAGTAGACAACAGAGACATTACCTAATCTTGTTCAGCATCTCAACCTCCTTCCATTTTTTATTATGCAGATTTTTGTTGATGTTAGCTGTCATCCAGTTGGCTGCAACTCATGGTGACACCATACACAATAAATGAAACACTGCTTGGTCCTAAGCTATCCCCATGAGTGGTTGTTGATCTGATCCTTGGGTTCCACAGGGCTTTTACTGGCTGATTTTTGGAACTAGATTATCAGGCCTATCTTCCTAGTGTTAGAAGAGAAGCTCCTCTGGAAACTTTGAGCCTGACAGCAACACTCAAACCTCCACAGTCAGCTGCTTGAGCCAGGAATCAAGCTAAGTCTCCCTCATGGAAGGTGAGAATTCAACCACCAAACCATCAATCCCTCAGTAAACCATCCCAATGCTTTCAACTTACTTTATGTGACCGACCTCTAGTTCCCAGTTCTCAAATTCATTCTATTTGTCTGCATCTGTATCAAAGTGTCCCACTCAGAACTGAGGAGTTCCTTGGGCCAAGGATGACCAGTGCAGAAAGGATTGCGATCACAGCATCCAGATCAGGATGACTACTTCACCCTCTTCATGTGCTGAAACAACTCCAAAAATCCCTCCCTCCCATTCTGAGTCTTTCTTGTCAAAGTGTACTACACAACATCTATGAACTTATCATGCTTGGTATGAAAGTTTCGTGTCTTGGATATCTAGACGATCGGTCTGAATCCTAAAGGGAAACAGAAGGCATGATTGGAGGATGGGCAGAAGCAACAAAACTTTGTCAGCTTTTGCTTCTGGGAGAACAGCGACTAGGAGAAGCCTTTGCCAGACACAGGCGTGTACAGGCATGATGAGGAAATTATTTGATGGGAGGTTAGTGAGAGCGGGGTTATAGAAGAAGGGCAGCCTGAGAGAAGTTATGATGTCTGTTGAGTCTAGTCACAGCTGCATCACAGCCTCCATGACACATCGACCAATTGTTTCTTCTCCCTGGGTTCTCTGTAACTCAAGAGCAAATAGTGAACTAAATATATAATATTGCAACCATATCCTCTCCTAGTCCAGAATGTATAAGTCTTGACTTGAGCTAAGTGACCCACTTTCTAGGTGTTCATTGTACTGAATCGTGCAAATTGAATGAGTGGCAGGATTTCAAAGATGAAGCTCCTCCTACCTCTGCAGAGAATTGGAAGGTGAGGACTGATCCCGAGAGTTGAAGGAGGTGGCAGACTGCGTGTGGGGCTTTGAAAAGGAGTGAAGAGAAGGAGAGAATAAGAGACAAAGTGAGGAGGATGAGGAGAGAATTGAGAAAGAATGAGCAGCTTGCCTAAACTTAGGATATTTAGGAAGAGATATGGGTCAAAGATTCACATTGAGTCTTTGTTAATGATGACAAAGATTTGGCAAGAAACGTGAGTGAAGGTTATACAACAAAATTAATGTAATCGATGTGGCATTTCACATGTGAAGAATGTTAAATTGACAAATGTTGTTAGATGTATTTTAATCACAATAAAAGCCAAGTTGGATAATAAAGCACCCATGAGAGTAATTCAAAAGACATTGCTGCAAAACCATAGAAACTTTTATTAAACAAACGTATCAAAATGTGAAGCTATTGTTTTTTGACATCTCCTCCATCTAGGTCCACACACATCAGAAGGCGGTGTTTGCCTTTCTCCATTTATTCCCCCGAAGAATTCAGTGCTCTTCAATTTACATCATATCAAAATGGCAGCTTGGGCATCCTCGAGGGACTCAGCTCACATATCTTTTCAAGGTTCCTTGAGTTTGAAGAACAAATAGAATTCCAGAGGAGGCAAGAGTTGGGCTGGACTGTGGATGGAGTAAGGTTTCCCAACACATTCTCCTAGACCAACCCTTGCTAGCGTTGAAGAATGAACAGGTGCGTTGTCATGATAGAAAACAATTCCTTGGTGCAACTTTCCTGACCTTTTTCTCACCATTGCAGGTTTCAATTTTCTTCTAATGTTTTCATAATGAGCTCATAATCACCCTGTCTTTCAAGAAAATCTATACTTATCCCTTTGGATCACCTCTTTGGGATCCTCCAAAAAATAGTCTCTGTAAAGTTCTGAACTGACCTCTGTCTTGAATCTATTTCTGAGGTCTTCTTAACCATCCTTAAAGTACCTGATCCACCTCAAAGTGTTTATTTTGTGTGGGAAAGAATTCCTGTAAACTTGTTGCAAAGCTTCAATGATTTGGGAAGACGTTCATTTGAATTTTGCTGAAAATTAGTATTAGCAATGACCTCAAAATTGTCTTGGATTTTTTTTTTCCTCCATGGCACAGAGAGTCGTTTTTTTTGAAAGATGCTCTAGCAAGAGTATGACAAGTGTATCACGGAGAGAACTTGTCTGTAGCTATATACTGATTACAGACACATTTTTAAATACATTTTGTCTAGAATGACTCTAAGCATGTATGGGCTAGAACCCTAGTACAATACTTTTATACTTTGTTGTTGTTAAGTATTGTCAAGTTGGTTCCAAGTCATAGCAACCTTGTATAGAGTTGCTGAGGAGCAGCTGGTGAGTCTGAACTGCTGACCTTATTATTCAAACCAATCTTGTGGTCCAGTGCTTATCTTACAGTGCTGTGCCAGGACTCCTGTTTTGCTTACTCTCCTATAAAAAAGAAGGGTTTGGGAGATGAAATGGTATGTATTTTGTTATCTTTTCCCTCATTTCTGTATCCTCAGAAGAACTTCTCCAAATACTTACATTACTTTTCAAGGCTGTTTACAGTCAGATTTATGTCTATTGGATGTTTTACGATGCAGAGACCTGCCTTGAGGCAGCCTAGGATGGTTCTCTTTCTATTTATTTGATTTAGTTGTATACTTTCTGCAAATATGAAAGTGTCCCCAACACGGCTGCTGGCAACGTGCTCATCAGTCAGTTCAAGCATGTGACTCAATTGCTCCACCAATTACGAGTAATAAAGGGTTGACTGGAGGAGTACCCATCTATAATCACTGCAGAATATGCTAGAACACAAGTGGGCAAAAGTGGGAAGTTTTGAGCACTAGGATGTAAAAATCACCTTTTGCTTTGTTAGTTTTTCTCAAAGTTTCTGCCCCTAATCTCTAAAAACGGAGCCTCTGAAGCTGTCAATGATTTCAATATGCTCAGATCAACTTTCAACACTCACAGAAGCAGCAGTCAAGAAATCAAACAATGTATTGCACTGGGCAAATCTGCTGCACAAGGCCTCTTTAAAGTGTTCAAGAGCAAAGATGTCAGCTTGAGGACTAAGGTGTGCCTGACACAGGTCATGGTATTTTCAATAACCTCATATGCATGCGAACGTTGAAGAGTGAATCAGGAAAACCACAGCAGAATTGATGCATATAAGTTACAGTGTTGGAGGAGAATATTGAAAGTACCATGGACTGACAAAAGAACAAATATATCTGTGTTGGGAGAAGTACAGTCTTTCTTGGAAGCCAGAAAGGCCAGACTTCATGTTTCATACCTCAGCCATATTGTCAGAAGGGACCAGTCCCTGGAGAAGGATATCGTGCTTGGAAAAGTGGAGGGTCGGAGGAAAAGAGGAAGACCCTAACGAGATGGAGTGGCACAGTGGCAGCAGCGATGGGCTCAAATGTAGCAACGATTGTGAGGTTGGCCCAGGGTCAGGCAGTGTTTCCTTCTGTTGTGCATAGGGTCTCTACAAGTCAGTACAGACTCATGGCACCTAACAACAACAACAACATCCTATGATAGTCATTCATGCCTTTAATGCTAAATTTTCTAGGGTCCACATCTGTGCATGGTAAATGGAGTCCTGGTGTGGTGCTGTTGGATAAGCAATGGACGGCTAACTGCAAGATGAGCAGTTCAAACCCATATGGCTCTTCTTGTAAACCCTATTCAGAGTTGTGATGAGTAGGGACTGACTCAGCAGCATATAACAACAAGTGCTATCAAGAAACCTGTTGTTTCACAAAAATGGGGATATTTGCATTGTTTCGTGTGTTTGTTTTTTTAAGTCAAGAAATATTTATTTAACGCTTACTTATTATGTACCAGATACAAGTAAAGATAAAGGTGAGAAGTTAGCTGAGAAGTGTTACTCCTAGAATTTTTACCCTGATTTTCAAATCAATTGTTGGTTACACCACCGCGACTCTCCTTTTCTCACTGGGTTTTGAAGAACATTAGGCATCTTCCAGGGCACGGTCCCAGAGGAGAGCAGAAAGAGGCTTGAGAAACCGTGTTCAGAATCATAGAAGTAGAAGAGAGTACAATCAGCAATAAGGAACCCTGGTAGCATAGTGGGTCATGTGTTAGGCTGCTAACCACAAGGTCAGAAGTTCTAATCCACCAGTGGCTCTGTGGTAGAATGATGAGACTTCCTGCTCCTGTAAAGGTTTACAGCCTCTGGAACCCTACACGGGGTCACTGTGAGTCGGGACTGACTCTATAACACAGCACCACCCCAACACCATCACAATAAATGATGCGGGATTACCAGTGAGAAAAATTCAAGCGTGAGAATGAGGGAATGAGCCTGCAGTATGATGAGTCACGAAACCATAGCGTAATTCAAAGACTGTAATCAACGTCACTGAATAATACACATGGAGGACTTGCTGAATTGGCATAGGTTTTGTTCAGTATATTTTCAGCATAATACAAATGAAAGAGTACACAGCTTACATGAGCAATTTAAAAATAAACAGACAAGACATGAATTTCAGAAGTACTAGGCTTGTGATGTTCATTGTTGTTGTTCTTATTAAGTGTCCTCTAGTCGGTTCCCAAGGAGCTTCTGGTAGGTTTCAACTGCCAACTTTATGGTTCACAGTCCAGTGCTTTGCTTACAGCGCCACACCAGGAGTCCATTGTTGTTGTTAAGTATCATTAAGTCAGTTCTAATTCATAGCAACGCTGTGTAAACAGATAGAAAGACTCCTCAGTCTCTCACAATCCTCAGACTTACTGCTGTGTGAGCCCACTATTATGGTCACTGTGTCAAACTATTGGTCATCATTAAATAAAGTCTAAGGTTACATGATGTTGTTGTTAAGTGTCATTAAGTTGTTTCTGACTCATAGTTACCCTGTATAGAGTTTCTGTGGAGCAGCTGGTGGGTTTGAACTGCCAACTTTAGGTTCACAGTCCAATGTTGGTCCTACATGAGAACGACCAACAGTTACACTATTTGCATTTTTTGTGCTATGATTATACAAAGAAATAACTAAGAAGCAATGAAAATACTACATCTGAGCTATTACTCTGACTTTTTGTTACTGATATGACTCTCATGTCACAATGTTGTTGTTGTTAAGTGCCGTTGAGTCGGTTCCAACTCATAGCAACACTGTATAGGGTTTCTGAGGAGCAGCTGGTAAATTTGAACCAACAACCTTGTGGTCCAGTGCATTTTCCCACAGTGCCATACCATAAGAGCAGAAATTATATTAAAAAATTTAGCATCATCATAAGACATTTCCTCTACATGCTGCTAATTCAGAACAGTCACAACATGGGCTGCTTAATGACCAGAGGAAAATTAATATTATCTGAGGCCTTGCCCAGGTCAAAAGAAATTTCCTTTTCTTAATGCATTTGTCAGAGTTTGTTGCATAAATATTCCAAAAGACCAAGAGAATCATGACTTAATAAAGGTCAAGGGCATTCAGGACATTTAAATAATCAGTTTAGGACCCATGTTCAAAAGATGAAAAGGTTCAGTTTCTGTTGTCTGATATGGTAACTCAGAATGCTCCTAGGGGCAGGACCCTTACTGCATGGCCCATTAGTATGACCAGGATAAGGAAAGAGATGATCTTGGTTTCATCCCTGTGTCCAATGACACATTGGCTACAATGAAAGTAGCAGTATCTTTTAGTGCATTTGGAGTTATTCATGGATTGAAAAACATGTAGCTGTTGACCACAGAGGCTTTTTAAAGACATCAGCCATTCAGAGATTGGGCTGGTTGGTGAAAATACCCTGAAGCTATAAAACCCCTGATGTCCAGCATTATCGTGGAAATTAGCCCACAATGTATTGCTTTGAGTGCCATCAAGGAAAGTCCCTCAATGTCTTGGTCAGTCCATTTAGTAGAGGCATTAAAATAACCACAGACTTTTTAGTCTTTGTCTCTCTTCCAGTGAGCTGGCTTCAGTGTTAGCATTCAGGCCATCTGGGACAAGTCAATTATACAATAAGACCCTAGGTTCTCAGTGCTAAGAATACCCAAGGGCCTTGTAGAAGGTGGGGTGAAGGAAGGGAGGTTCAATGATTAAATAAATGGACCGTTGGATGAAGTCCCATTATAAATGAGCAGCACAGTTTAATGGGCTTTTATGCCATTAAAAAAAAAAAAGACAAAAGCTTTGATTGGCAGATGAATACCATTGTCTCTCTGCACAGGCTAATTCCTTTATCCCCTGTCTGACCCTTAACCCCCTTACCACTGTCCTGCGATGTCAGTTTTCCTCCATTTAACCTCTACCATCCTACCATTTTCCACCATCGCCACATGACCCACATGAAGACAAAAGAAGTCCTATTGTAGTGCTGTGGGTTAATGTGCTGGACTGTAAGGTTGGTTTGAAATGCAAGTCTGCAGCTCAAACTCACCTGCTGCTCCTTAGAAACCCTATACAGGGTCACTGTGAGTCAGAACCAACTCAACAGCACTTAACAACAACAACAATCCTACCATCTTCCACTATGACCAGGATGATCCAGATGAAGACAACATGTCGGGTTGGGTTCTGAGAGTTGGTCCTAAGGAGAGTCTGTCAGTGGAGAAAAGAACAGAAAAAGATTGTGTCCAAGTTACAGTCCTTAAAGCACCAATGTGGGAAGAACAAACCTCCTGCGTCAGAAAAGCTTATCTCTAAAGATTGTAAAGATTGTGTCTGGCATATGGTAATGGGTTTGTTGTTTTAATCATGGTAAAGACTTGTACACATAACAACACATACCCATCTCAACAATTTCTACATGTACAATTCAGTCATATTGATTATATTCTTGAAGCTGTACAATCATTTTCTCTATCCATTTCCAAATACTTCCACCACCATTAACATAAATGCTTTGACCCATTTCCCTCTCCTTCCCAACTCTGGTAACCACTAATTATCTTTGATCTCGCTGTGTTTGCTTACTTCATGTAAGTGTTATCATATACTGTTTGCTTTTTTGCAAATGACTAACTTCATTGAGCATGATGATTTTGAGGTTCATCCAGATTGTAGCTACGTGCTAGGTTTTTGACAAATATGAAGTGTCATTTTATCATCCTTATCATCACAGGGATGAAGAAAATAAGCTCAGCTGGAAGGCGTAAAGGGTAGGAAGAGATTCGACAAATAAAAGAAAAAATCAAGACTCTGAATGGGAGTAAAACAATCCTAAACAGAGTGACATCAGAGCTGAAATGTGTGGCTTGGTTTCACTGGTCCCAAGTCACATGGTAGGTGAGCAGCTGTTGTTGTTGTTGTTAAGTGCCATCGAGTCGGTTCCGACCCATAGCGACCCTGTACAGGGTTTCCGAGGGTGTAAATCTTTACGGGAATAGAAAGCCTCATCTTTCTCCCGCGGTGCAGCTGGTAGTTTCGAACTGCTGGCCTTAAGGTTCGCAGCCCGGTTCGTAACCACTACGCTACCAGAGCTCCTAGGCTTGTTTAAAGGTCCACGGTGGGGTTAACATTCTCTACCAGGGCCTAGGGTTTAGAAGTTATCACACTTCCCCAAGCCAGGTTATTGTTTGTCTTTTGGGAGCTTCTTGAGAACACCCACCCATGGAGATGTCTTCTTTCTCTCCCTGTCATGGGGACAGCATGTCTGGAAATACGTGGGGAAGAACAGACAATGGAAACGTCCTCTCAGAAACACCCCAAACTCAGTTCTTTGTAAGGAGTGCTCATATTACTTTATTCATTCAGATAGAAATATGAGAGAAGAGGGGGCCTGGGAGAAGAATGGAGGGAGGAAACTCTGATGAGGAACAAAGGATTCATAAACTTGAACTAAAGGAGGTGCCTGGTTTTGTGCATCCATTACTTATGAGTGGATTTTATGCTCAAGAAAATAATATCCCCACTGTCAAAATAAAGAATGAGTTCTAGGCAGTCATTGATCTTGGGCAAAAACTGTCTCTTTCTCCTTTTCCTCACCTGCAAAATGAGAATGCATTGGTCTACATTCAATTTTTAAAATAATCCTATCGGCGTCTAAGTATAAGAAAATGATCATGCATATTAATACAACTATTCAAACATTTAGTTCTTGCTACATGCCTAGTGCTGTGTTCAGTCTTTTTAATTTCATCGTCTCATTGAGTTTTCCTGACAATCCCAGGAAGGCGGTATGTATTAGCTGCTCCATTTTAAAGAGTACAAATCTAAAGCTGAAAATATCCATTGATGTGACCGAGTCCACACAGCTCAGAAATGGTACCGCTAGATGCTAAATCTCAGTGCAGTTACACATTTACTCAGCAAATATTGATTAAGAACCTACTATGTTCTGGTGTGGCACTGTGGGCTAATGCGTCAGGCTGCAAAGCTGTTTGAACTGCAAGGTTGGTGCTTCAAGCTCACCACCTGCTCCTTGGAAACCCTATACAGGGTCGCTATGGGTCGGAATCAACTTGACAGCACTTATCAATCAAAACCATGTTCTGGTGTGGGAGTCCTGCAGTGGTGTACAGGTTAAGGCGCTGGATTGCAAGGTTGGTGTGAACCTCAAGGTCAGCAGGTCAAGCTCACCAGGTGCTCCTCAGAAACCCTATTTATAGGGTCGCTATGAGTCAGAATCAACTCTACAGCACTGACCAACAACAACGCCCTGGTGCAGCGCTGTAGGATAAGCACTAGTCACAAGGTCAGTTCGAACTGCAAGGTCGGTGGTTCAAGTTCACCTGCTACATCTTGAAAACCCTATGCAGGGTTGTTATGAGTTGGAACTGACTTGAAAGCATTTAACAACAATGCCCCAGTCACTGTGAAAAGCACCCTGGTGCTAGAGTGATTAAAAGCAGACCCAGTCTTCAGCCTCTATCTATGAAGGCCAAGGAAACAGGATTATTTATAAAAACCAACATCTGTTAGAACAGCAGCTAATACAAGTGCTAGAAAGAAGAGTCACATGGTACTTAGAAACCCTATAACAAGGGGGATTTGACTTAGTCAGGGAGATTGAGAAAGGCTCCCCTGATGTGCCTTGAGCTGAGACTTAGAAGCAAGAAGCGAGGGAAAGGTCATTACAGGTCGAAGATACAGTATAAATAGCATGTGGAAAAAAACTCACAATAGCAGTCAGGATTATGGAAACTGTAAGGAACTAAGAGAAAGACAAACTGACCAATACCAAAAGCAAGGAAAGAGCAGATAAAATAGAGAAGATAAAAGCTGCCAGAGAGAAGACAGGGCTAGGCAAGTCACAGCCTTGTGGGCCCTAGTGAGGCATTTCATCTTTCTCCTAACACAATGGAATCCCAGCTGCAAGTTCAGAACAGAAAACTACTGATTGGGTAAGAATTCTCTTTCTTGCTTTGCCAGTAAAAGTAAGCACTTACCTAAATGAGAGGGAAGGAAACAGGAGAAGTGTGGGTGGACAGTCTCTGTTTAATGCTTTTCTTATTGAGAATATTGACCTAACCTCCGATGATTAATAGAGTCAATATCAATAAACATTCTGTGAACATCCACAGTGGTTCCAACGTGACTTCTAAAATCCTTCGTCAATGTAAACCTTGTGCCATTTCTGTTGTTCTTAAAGCACACTTACCAGAGAAAGAGAAACTTTATTTGTTCTGTCTATATGGAGTTCTGATGTGAGGTTGTAGGATGAGTTGGACAGATAACTGTCCATTCAAAGCCACCAGCTGCTCCTTGGAAACCCTATACAGGATTGCTGTGACTCAGAACCAACTTGACGGCACTAAACAATACTATATGTCAACAAATTTAAGATACGTAGGCAACCAGGGAGTCCTGGTGGCACAATGGTTAAGCACTTAGGTGTTAACCCAAAGGTAGGCAGTTCAAGCCCACAAGCTGCTCCTCTTGAGAAAGATGCAAGCTGTCTGCTTCTGTAAAGTTTTTAATACTGAAACTCTATAGGGCAGTTCTATTCTGCCCATAGAGCGGCTACGAGCCCAGGTCACCTCGGCTACAATGGATTTCAGTCACCCCAATACAGAAGTTAGAAATGCAAGCCATGCATATAAATTAAACCCATAAATGCTCTGCTTTTTAAGGTTTACTGATATGATATGGAGAATTTGTTTTTTATATACTAGACTATTTTAGTTACAAGAGTTTCCCTAGAAGATAAATAAATTAATGAGGAGAGTAAAATATTGTTGTTGTTGTTAAGTGCCATCGAGTTGGTTCCAACCCATAGTGACCCTGTATAGGGTTTCCAAGGAGCAGCTGGTGAGCTTGAACTGCCGACCTTCCAGTTCAAATGACTGTGCAGTCTGGTGCATTAACCCACAGCGCCACACCAGGACATCAAGTAAAATACAGGCATCATTTATTTTATCGAAGTGAACTTGTGTTCTTAAGTTGGGAGATAACTGTAGCAGAAGAGAAAGGGTTTAAATGTCTAAAGTTTTCAATCATTTGTAGTAAACTGACTTAAAATATTATGCTGGTCTATATATTCATAAAGGAGAACTGGTAGTGTAGTGGTTACAAGTCGGGCTGCGAACCTCAGGGTCAGCAGTTCGAAACTACCAGTGGTTCTGCGGGAGAAAGATGAGGCTTTTTGCTCCCGTAAAGATTTACAGCCTTGGAAACCCTGTACAGGGTGGCTATGAGTCACAACCGACTCCAAGGCACACAACCACCATAAGTTGTTGTTTTTAATATTTAGGAGTTTCTTTATAAGATTAAAACAAAAAGATGAAGGATCTCAAGTTCAGCCCCCTGTTCTTCAGGAGGAACGAGATTCATCTAACATCTTTTTTTTTTCTCTTCACAAACTAGAGTTATAAACTTTTATTTTACCAAATCTGTCATAATTCATTTCCTAACAAGTATTGGGGACATCCTTTAAAATTCTGGGGCCTCAAGATGCTGGCGTCTTCCTGGCAGAAGCAGAACCATGGGGGCCCCATGGCTGACGTGGTCCTAGGTCACCCAGGCTGCCCTGAACAAATACACAGTCTTGTCCAAATCGCTTTAAGTCAAAAGTCACCTCTTATTTAGAGCAAAAGTGGGGAGAATGGGGAAAATACAGGAACATTCTAGAAAATGGATCTTGGTTTGTTTGGTTTTAGTTGGTGTTGTAGAGTAGAGGAAACTCAGGTCCTTAAGTCTTTTCAATGGTCCCAGCATATTCCACTTATAGATTAAATGCTCATATATCACCCGCTACAAAATAAATAAGCCAGCTCCCATGGCTTCCAAGGGGAAACTCCCACTCTTCAGCAAGCCCTGCATGGCTCTTGAGTCTGCCTCTTTTCTGATCTCTCTCCCACACCTTATAGATAATTATAAAATATGTCCATAAGTTCTTCCACAGTCCTTTTTCCAAAAACAGGATCATCATTCCACACCATCCTTGAATGTGGACTGGACTACTTGACTCGCTGCTAACAGAGAATATTATAGAAGTGAGAAGATGTGGTTCCTGAGAATAGCAACCATTCATCTTGCTTTCTTTCTTAGACACTAACTCAGGGAAAGCCACATTGTTATATTATGAGAACACTCAAGAAATCCTATGGAGAAGTCCCCATGGTGAGAAACTGAGGCCTCCTACCAAAAATCATGTGAGTGAATGGAAATGAAATCTCCAGCCCTAGTCAAGCCTTCGGATGGCTTAAGGCCTAGCCAATGTCTTGACAGGCCCTAAGCCAATACCACTCCCCTAAGCTACTCCCAAGTTTCTGACCCACAGAAACTGAGCAAACAATGGATGTTGTTTTAAGCCTCTACGTGTGGGGATAATTTATTATAAAATAAACAACTGATACTACATATAATAACAGTAACATAAATTTACTAATATTTGCTGAGATTGTAGATTAAAATCTCTTTACAGAAAGAAATAATGCTTATTGTCTCATTGTGGGGACACTGGTGCCTGCACCAAAGTGAGTGATCACCATAGATGTGTTAATTAAATGATCAAGTGAGATATTAGTCATGTTATGGATATTGTGGAGCCTTGGTCTGGCACTGTGGTTAAGGCACAGGAGTACAAGATCAGTTTGAACTGCAAGGTCAATGGTTCAAACTCACCAGCTGCTCCTAGGAAACACTACAAAGGGTCTCTATGGGTCAGAATCAACTTGATAAAACTTAACAACAACAGATAGATTTTGTGTCATCCACTTTATACATATCTTCTCATTAAATTCTTAAAACTGTGTCAGATCCGACTCAATGGCAATTAACAATTCTGTAAAATATACTTACTAACCCAACCTTATAAATAAGCAATGTGAGACTTCAAGGAACTATGTAACTAGATTTCTGAATCTCTGTGACTCAAGAACTAGGGTTTATACAGGAGTCCATGCCAACCACAGGGACTAAGGTTCTAGCCCCATTGTTCCACTGTCTACTTGATCTACTTTCTAGAGATACATTCTTCCTCCACCACTTTCCAGAACTGTGACAACTGGACCAAAATGTGCAGGTCTAATAGCAGTATGAGTCCAGCTCCTTGGAGTTACTGTTGTTATTAGCTCCTATTGAATTGGCCCTCGACTCATGGTTGCACCCTGCACAATGATTGGTCCATTGTGGTCCATAGGGTCTTCACTGACTGATTGCTAGGTACTTCTTCCTGGTTCATTTCAGTCTGGCAATTCCGCGGAAGTGTGTTTAAAATCATAGCAACACACAAGCCTCCATAGATGATAATTTGATGGATGTGTATGAGGTACATAGGTAGGATTCAAATTTAAATCTCCTAAGGGAAGAATTATGCCTTTGATGCCTTTGAGTTGTGGTGTTGGAGGAGAATACTGAGGGTGCCATGGACTGCCAGAAGAGCCAATAGATCTGTTTTGGAAGAAGTGCAGCCAGAGTGCTCCTTGGAGGCCAGGATGGCTAAGCTTCGTCTCTCATACTTTGGACATATTGTCTGGAGGGAACAGTCGCTGGAGAAGGATGTCATGCTGGGTAAGGTGGAGGATCAGAGAAAAAGAGGAAGACCCCTAACGAGATGGATTGGCCAGGTGGCATCATTGATGGACTCAAGTGTGGCAGTGGTAGCGAGGTTGGCCCAGGATCTAACATTGTTTCATTCTACTGTGCATAGGGTCACTATGAGTCAGTTCCAACTCGATGGCACCTGACAACAACAACAAGGGAAGGCAGGAATTCTAACACTAAACCACAAATGCCCCTACCCCTACTAGTTAAACGGTGGTTGGGTGGTGGTGGTGTGTGTGTGGGGGGGGTCAGTTCTGATGTTTAGCAACACTATATAGTGTTTCTGAAGCTGTAAATCTTTATGGGAACAGAAAGCCTCATATTTCTCCTATGGAACCACTAGTAGTTTTGAACTGCTGACCTTCAGGTTAGCAGCCCTACTCATAACCACTATGTTACCAGAGTTCATTATAGTTAAGAGGAAGTCTTCATTGTGCTTCTATAGGAGGAGGATAGCAAGGACCTGAACAGGGTAATTAGCTATAGGACAACATCCCTTTCATTGCCCCTCTCACTACACAGGTTTTACACAAGACTGAATCCCAGCATTGACAATGGAGCTTTCAGTTGAAACAAAATACACAGATCTGCATAGCACTCAAGATTTCTGAGACTCTGGATTCTCCAAAACAGAACTCTCTGGGGATTAAGTTGTTGTTGTTGTTGTTGTTGTCAGGTGCCATCGAGTCGGAACTGTCTCATAGCCACCCCATGCACAACTGT
>NW_006408619.1:1988227-1992330 GCF_000296735.1 Chrysochloris asiatica | reverse complement strand
TTTCAAGTCCTCTTAACTTTCAGCAAGCAAGGTTGTAACATCTGCATATCGCAGTAGCACCAAGCTCTGATTTTTCAGTAGAAACCATGTAGGCAAGAATGCAATAGAATAGCATTTATAAAACTCTTAAAGAAAAAAGGCTAACTAAGAATTGTATACCCAGAAAAAATTGTCTCTCACTTGTGACAGCGAAATTAGGACTTTTCCTGATAAACAGATATTAAAAGAAAAAAGGTAAAACTAGAAAAATCTTATAAAAAATACTAAAAGGAGGTCTTCAGACAACTGAGATCAGTACTCATGATACATCAACCCAGACAGAGAAGTTGTTGTTGTTGTTATTATTAAATGCCATCGAGTCAATTCCAACTCATAGCAACCTTGTATAGGATTTCCAAAGAGCAGCTTGTAGGTTTGAACCACAGATCTTGAGGTTAGCAGTCCAGTGTTTATCCTACAGTGCCACACCAGGACACCAGATATAGAAACACCTGAAGTAAAATAAACCTCCAAGTCTGAAAATAGAAACCAGACATATTAATTTGAAAACAAAGACAATTGCAAAGTAGAAAGAGGGGCTATATAGGTACAGAACTTCCAAATGGAGAAGTCAAGATAATTTAAAAATAGAATAGACTTTTTTACACTTGGAAAGAAAATAAAAAATTACAGGGTAACCTCAAAGAAAATTAATAAACCTCAGCAAAATAAAAATAAGGAAAGGCATAAATATTTAGTATTTGAATTTATACTTACAAAGTGATATTAGCACAAAAATACACATAGAACCTATGTAGAAGGTTCAAGATGGCGGACGAGGCAGAACTGTTACACAGACACTCCACAACAGAGATATGGAAAACCAAATGAAGCAGCTGCAGATGATAGTCCTGGACCCCTGAGCTTCAGATGAAGGGAACGAGAAGGTGACAGA
Source organism: Chrysochloris asiatica (assembly GCF_000296735.1). Classification (NCBI taxonomy): domain Eukaryota; kingdom Metazoa; phylum Chordata; class Mammalia; order Afrosoricida; family Chrysochloridae; genus Chrysochloris; species Chrysochloris asiatica. Next base: position 1,991,396 of record NW_006408619.1, on the reverse strand, counting down.
ATGCTTACCAGGAGAAGAAGTCGAACAGACACACAATAAAAGGAGACACATGACCTGTGCTGGTCAGCCAGATGCCATGTGGCCATCTTGAACTTTTGGGAATGGCTTCGGAGACAGACAGTGGTTTGGTGGCACAGAGGCATTCTGGTAACTGGAGGAGAGAAAGTCACAATGTTTCCTTGTTCTCCACACATATCTGGTAATCAGAGATGTGGCCAGACCCACACTGGATAGCCTCAGGGAAGCTCCCACTCTCCCGGCATTCCGAGCTGCATGGTGGTAAGCTGCACCTTTGTGAGTCTTGTCAAAGTGAGCTGGCTGCTGTAGGCACCAATAACGGTGCCTGGATTCAGATGAGGCCTGCTCCAAACTTGAATCACCAGCCCTGGATAGCTCTGGACTAGCTCTCATGAGGAAAAGAAGCTGAACAGATGCAGGGGGTAAAAAGGAGACAGACAGGTGACTTGCACCGGTCAGACAGACATGATGCAGCAATATTGAACTTTTGCAGGATGCTTTGAAGACAGAGGGTGGCTTGATGGTGTAGAGGCATACCAGAGACCAGCAGAGAGAAAGGTGTGATTTTGTCTTCTTGTTCCCTACATTCCCCTAATGACTGGAGGTGTGACCAGACCCCACCTCATCCACACCCTGGAAAGCTCCTAGTCTCTGGGCAGTCAGAGCTGTGTGGTCATGAAACACGCAGTTGTGAGACACATTGGGAGAAATATGCACCAATCCCAGCATCTGGATTCAGGGGAGATCTGCTCCAAACCACTAGTGCCAGTTCTGCCTGGCTCTGGAATAGTGAGAACCTTCAACCTTGGCTGACCTCTAGGTCTGAAGGACCCTGATCACAGCTGCCTTGGGATCTACACAAACTACTTCCAGATTGGGTGTCCAGAACAGACAATACCTAGGTATACAGGACTCCATCTACCCAGCAAAATTGTCCCTCAAATATGATGGCAAATTTATAATATTTCCATATAAACAAAATTAAAGGAATTTGTACTAACAAGACAAACTTTACAAAATAACTAAAAGCAGGTCTTCGGACTGAGAACCAACAACAGAAGACAACAACCAGACAATAACACACATGGCAACACCACTTCAAACCCAATTCAGATATGGAAGTATCCAAAATCAAACAGACCTTCAATATTGAAAATAGGGAACTAGAGTTATCAATTTATAAATAAGACAACTACAAAGAAAAAATAGGAAAACATGTAGTTACAGAACATCTGAATGATGAGGAAGTCAAGTACATTTCAAAATAAAATGGGAATAAGACTGTCTTAAACTAGAAAAGGTATTAATAAATTACACGGTAACCTCAAACAAAATTAGCACATATCAAAACTAGAAAAAGTAAAGTCATAAAGATTTGGTCAACAACAGCAATAAAGAAAATGCCCAGACAAAATGAACTCAGTACAGAAAATTATGTAGAACAAAGAAAAACAGCAGAAACAAAACACAATGTACAGTGACTACAATCAATTCATACCTACTGATAATTACAGTGAAGATCTGTGAATTCAATGCACCAGTCAAAAGAAAGAGATGAGCAGAATGAAAAAGGAGATATGCTGTCTACAAGAGATATACTTTACACAAAGTCACATTTTACACAATAAAATCTAAGGATGGAAAACTATATCAAGTTAGTGACAAAAACAAGGAGTGGCAATATTAATTTCTGATAAAATAAACTTTAAGGCAAAAACCAGCCTAAGAGACAAAGAAGGACATTATCTCATTATTAAAGAGCCATTGAACAAGAGGACATAATCATAATCAATATATTTATGGTCCCAATGAAGAAGCCTCAAAACACACAAATCAAACTCTATAATAGAGTTGAAGAAAGATATACAATTCTGCAACAATCATAGGAGATTTCAACGAAGGACAGAACTGCTAGGAAAAAAAAGGTCAACAAAGACACAGAAAAACTAAACGAAGCAATCAACTTACTCGTCCTCATAGACTTATACAGAACACTCAACCCAACAACAGCACAATACACATCCCTTTCCAGTGCACATGGAACATTCTCCAGAATAGAGTATATGTTAGGTCACAAAGAAAGCCTCATCAAAATACAACAGCGTCTTTTCAGATCTTGTTGTTATTAAGTACCGTGGTATCGGTTCCGACTCATAGCAACCCTGCATAGGGTTTCCAAGGCTGCAAATCTTTATGGGAGCAGAAAGCCTTATCTTTCTCCTGTGGAACAGCTGGTAGTTTCAAACTGCTGACATTAAGGTTAACAGCCCAATTAGTAATCACTATGCTGCCAGAGCTCCTTTTTCAGATCTTAGCATAATACAATCAGAAATCTGAAACAGGAAGAACATGGAAAAAAATAAATACATGGAAACTGAATAACATCTAGCTTAAACACTACTTGGTAATAGAAGAAAATAAAAATGAAATAAAGAAATCCCTGAGTTAGATGAGAATGAACACACAACATATCAAGCCCTTTGGAACACAGCAAAAGCAGTACTTAGAGGGCAATTTTTAGTAATAAATGCACACACCATAAAGAAGACAAAACCAAAATCTATAACTTGGGCCAATATCTTCAGCAATTAGAAAAGAGCAGCATAGCAAGCCTACTGCTACCAAGAGAAAAGAAATAATAAAGATTATTGTTGTTGTTGTTGTTAAGGGCCAACAAGTCATTTCTGACCCTTAGCGACCCTGTATAGGGTTTCCAAGGAGCAGCTGGTGAGCTTGAACCACCAACCTTGAAGTTCAAACAGCTTTGCAGTCTGGGGCTCTAACTCACAGCACCACACCAGGACTCTAGATCAGAGCATAAATAAATAAAATGGAAAAACAATAGAAATAATCAACAAGACAATATGGTGGGTTTTTGGAAAAGATTAATAAAACTGACAAAGCACTCACAAATCTAGCGAAGGAAAAACAGAAGACACAGATTTACCTGATTATTAAATGATATGGGTGATGTCACAACAGGACCAATGGAAATAAAAAGGACAACAACAGACTACTGTGAAGAACTGTAATCCAACAAATTTGGAAATCTAGAAGAAATGGACCAATTTTTAGAAAAACACTAGCTACTACCTAAACTCGCCTCATATGGATGTGAAAGCTGGACAGTGAATAAGGAAAATCGTAGAAG
>NW_006408619.1:1979181-1987774 GCF_000296735.1 Chrysochloris asiatica | reverse complement strand
AAAACTCCCAACAAAAAAAGGTCCAGGTCAAGATGACTTTACTGGTGATTTCTGTCAAACATTCTGTGAAGAGCTGACATCAATTCTACTCAAACTATTCTAGAACATAGAAAAAGATTGAAAAGTCACAAATATATTTTATGAAGTGAGTATAACCCTCATACTAAAGCCAGGAAAAGACTTTACTTAAAAAAGAAAATTACAAACCATTTTTTCTCAAGAACACAGTTGTAAGAATTCTGAAGAAAATCCTAACCAGTAGAATTCAACAACATATCAAAAAAAAAAAAAAAAATGCATAATGACAAAGTGGGCTTCATCACAAGTATGCAAGGATGGTTCAATATCTTTTAAAATGTAATCCACCTCATAAATAAAGCAAAGGAAAAGAACCATAGGATCATATCCAATGATGCAGAAAAAACATTTGGAAAAATCCAACTTCCATTCTTGATGAAAAAAAAAGGAAGAGGAATAGAAGGGGAATTCATCAACATAATTAAGGGCATATATACAAATCCAACCTGAAGAAAAATGAGGCTCTCAGCTCCTGAAAAGATTCAAAGACTTGGGAATCTTGAACAGCATTGCTATGAGTCGGAAACGACTCCATGGTACTTACCAGCAAAGGACATCCAACAGTCAACATTACTGTTCATGGAGAGAAAATGACAGCACACCATTTGTGAACGGGACCTAGACAAGGATGCTGTCTGGTAGCGTAGTGGTTACGAATCGGGCTGTGAGCCGCAAGGTCAGCAGTTCGAAACTACCAGTGGTTCCGCGGGAGAAAGATGCTTTCTGCTCCCGAAAGATTTACAGCCTCGGAAACCCTGTGTAGGGTTGCTATGAGTCGGAACCGACTCCACGGCACATAACAAGAACAACAAGTCAATATTATGGAGTCCTGGTGTGGGGCTGCAGGATAATGTGCTGGCCCATAGGGCCAGCAGTGCAAACCCACCAGCTGCTCCTTGTAAGTCCTATACAGAATAGCTATGAGTCAGGAGCTCTGGTAGCATAGTGGTTATGAATCAGTCTGCGAGACTCAAGGTCAGCAGTTCGAAACTACCAGCTGTTCCGCAGGAGAAAGATGAGCCTTTCTGCTCCCATAAAGATTTAGAGCCTCAGAAACTCTGTACAGGGTCACTATGAGTCGGAATTGACTCCACGGCACATAAGAGCAGCGACAACATGAGTCAGAACCAATTCCCTGGCACTAAACAATACCAACAGCATAGTGCAAGAAAGCAAAATCAAAGGCATTCTAATTGGCAAAAAAAAAGTAAAACTCATTATTTGGAGATGATATGATCCTGCACATAGAAAATCCCAAAGATTCAGCAAGAAAATTATTGGAATTGAAAGATTGAGCAAAGTGGCAGGACACAAGATTACTTATAGTATGTAAATGCAATGCAAATGTTATGTAAATAGTACTTGAAGCTGCTTCTAGATTTTGAGGGATTGCCTTGATCACTTAATGGTTTTTTGAGGAGACTTTTGTTTCTATTTTTAATCTGCAGTTGCTTGAATCCATGGATGAGGAACTCTTGATTATACACCTGGTCTCCCCACTCCTCCCCTTTTTCTCCAAGGAAAATGATAACCTTTTAATTGCAAAGCAATTGATGGGTTTACTCCAGCTCTTAAATGACTTGATTTCTTAGTGGTTTTTAAGAGACTTGACCACTCTTTTTGGAATGCTCTCTTCCTTGCTTCCTTATGTTTTGGTTTTGTGTTTGTTTGTTTTTTTCCAGTTCCTTTGTAAGCTCCATTTCAAACATCCAAAAGAGCACTGGTGACCTAGTGGTTAGCATTTAGCTATTAACAAAGAGGGTGGACGTTGGAATCTACCAACTGCTTTATTAACAAAATAAATTAACACAGAATGCAGTAGAAAACTTGAATAGATCTAAAATAAATGAAGAAATTGATGAAGTCTTTAAAAAACTCACAACAACAACAACAAAACCTCCAAATCCCAGATGAGAGAATGATGTGGCAATCTGGTTCCGTAGAGACTGGTCTTGTTATCAAAGTGCCATGGAGTCGGTTCAACCCATAGCGACCCTGCATAGGGTTTCCGAGGCTGTATATCTTTATGGGAGCAGAAAGCCTCATCATTCTCCTGCAGAGCAGCTGGTGAGCTCCAACTACTGACCTTGTGGATTACACCCTTGGAAACTGTATGGGGCACTTTTAATCTGTACTATAGGGCACACCTCAGAAACTCTATACAGGGTCTCTATGAGTTGGAAACGACAGCACTTAACAACAACAACAACAGTAGGATTACTACAAATCAGAATCTATAATGTGGCAATGGGTTTGGGTTTGATTTTCCAACACTCCGCTTCCCATGCTATTCAGAGGTCTGCCTTTATTTCCTCCTCCCATCTCTCAGGCCTTCTCCCTCTCTCCTTTTACACCAGATTGTTGTCTACTCCAATGACTCACAAATCTCTAACTCTAACGGCAACTGCTTTCCCAAGCTGCAGATCCACACTTGGAACTGCTCCACAAAGGTCACAAGATAAAGTCACATGTCCAAAAGAAACTGTGTCCTCAAGTGTTCATCCTCCTATGTTGACTTCCTGTTAATTGAGCCACCGTGCTCCCCGACACACCACCTTGGTGAGTCTCTTTCATTTTTTCTTCATACCTCTCAGGAATATAGACCCCACCCCACTCACATGGCCCTAGGTCAGGCTCTTATACTTGCTTCCTTGAGCTATTAAGAAGGTAGACTACCAAATAGACATTGTCCTCCTGCCTCATCCCTTCATTTCATCATCCTCATTGTTGACAAAGGTATGTCAGATCCAATTCTGTTCATATCATTTTGTTGTTTACAATCCTTAGATGTTTTCTTGTGACATACAGACTGAAGTTGTTGTTAAGTGCTGTTGAGTCAGTTCCAACCCATAGCAACCCATAGGGTTTCTGAGGAGCAGCTGGTGAGCTTGACCCACCAACCTTGCAGTTCAAACAACTTTGCAGTCTGGTGCATTAAACCACAGCGCCACACCAGGACTCCACAGACTAAAGTTATTGTTATGTGCCGTGGAGTCAGTTCTGACTCATAGCGACCCTGCACAGGGTTTCTGAGGCTGTTCATCTTTAAGGGAGCAGAACACCTCATCTTTCTCTCACAGAGCAGTTGATAGTTTTGAACTGCTGACCTTGCGGTTTGCAACCCAATTTGTAACCACTACACTACCAGAGCTCCTTACAGACTAAAGACTGGTAGTGAAATATGAGTGTGAGAATTCCGGAACACTTAATTGTGCTCATGAGGAATCTGTTATTTGAACAGAACAAGGGAACACCGAATGATTTAACATTAAGAAGGGTGCGTGCCATACTTATTCAATCTGTATGCTGAGCAAATAATCTGAGAAACTGGATTATATGAAGTAAAATGTGACATCAGGATTAGAGGAAAACTCATTAACAATCTGCGATATGCAGATGATACAACCTTGCTTGCTGAAAGCTAAGATGACTTAAAATACTGATGAAGATCAAAGACTACAGTCTTCAGTATGGGTTGTATCTCTATGTAAAGAAGACAAAAATCCTCACCACTGAACCAATCAACCACATCCATAGAAATGGAGAAAATATTGAAGTTGTCCAATACTTCATTTTGTTCTGGTCAACCATCAACACTCATGGAAGCAGCAGTCAAGAAATCAAACTACGTATTTCATTAGGCAAATCTGCTGTGTAAGACCTCTTTAAAGTGTTGAAGAGCAATGGTATCAGTTTGAGGACTAAAGTGCATCTGACAAAAGCCATGGCATTTTCAGTAACCTAACATGCATGTGGAAGTTAGACATTGAATAAGGAAGACTGTAGAAAAATGGATGCATTTGAGTTTTGGTGTTAAAGGAAAATATTGAAACTACCATCAGCTCCCAAAAGAACAACCAGATCTGTGTTGGAAGAAGTACAGCCAGAGTTTTCCAGGAAGCCAGGATGGCCAGACTTCATTTCTCATACTTTGGACATATTATCAGGAGGGACCAGTCCCTGGAGAAGGATATCATGTTTGTTGAAGTGCAGAGTCGGAGAAAAAAATGAAGTCCCCCAACGAGATGTATTGGCATGGTTGCAGCAGCAATGAGCTCGGGGGGAGTAACGCTTGTGAGGTTGGTGAAGGACTGGGCAGTGTTTCATTCTGTTGTGCAGAGGGTCACTATGAGTCGGTACTGACTCAATGGCATCTAACAACAACAAAGTCAAATATTTGAAAAGCACCCTTGCCCATCAGCATTTACTCATAAATTCTCAGTGCTTCACATGACCTACCAGATACCTTGGTACGGTACCAATGTTCTTCATGTGAATACTACCAACACAATTCTGCAAATATACAAATACTACAAGTGACATTCCAAACCAGCATTTCCTAAAAGTTAATATGCATATGAATTACCTGGTGACTTCTTTTCAAAATGTAGAGTCTGATTTAGTAAGAATGAATACGGGTCTGTGATTTGGCATGTCTAACGAACTCCAGGTGACTTCAATGTTGCTGGTCCACAGACCACACTTTTGAGTAGCAAGGGATTAATTTTCACTTCCACCTGTCTCCTTTCTAGTTCCTCCATGTTCCACTTGAGACACCCATCAGTCATCATTATTTAATTGATTAAATCCTCAAGGTCAAGCTCAAATGGAACCTTGTCTTATTGCCAGACTTCATATGAACTCTTCTTCCTTGAAATTCTTGTTTCTTGATTTAAAAAATCAACCACTCAAAAGGCACATCAAGCAAAGTTTTCACATGTGTTTTTATTTTAGGACAAGTTTAGTTTTTTCATCATGATGTAGTGGATTAAGCAGTGATCTACGAAACCCCAAAGTCAGCACATTGGCTCCACGGAAGAACGATGAGGCTTTCTGCTCCCGTAAAGATGTACTGCCTTGGAAGTCCTGAGGAGCAGCTCCTCTCTGCCCTACAGAGCCGCTATGCGTTGGAATTAACTTGAGAGCAGTTGGTTTGGTTATTGTTTTCCTGTAAATTGACCTAATCACACCCTAAAATGATCTGCCACATTCATTATTTATTCTACACAATAATTGAAGGCCTGTAGAAACTCTAATTCACTCAGTATACAAATGATAAGAAAACTGTTCACCAGCCAGATTGTACAGAACTGCATAATAAAAAGTTACGTGTTTATAATAGCAATCCAAGGAGTTCTGGTGCAGCCCTGTGGGCCAATGCATCTGACTGCAAAGTCGTTTGAACTACAAGGTTGGTGGTTCAAGCTCACCAGCTGCTCCTTGGAAACCCTGTACAGGGTCACTATGGATCGGAATTGACTCAATGGCACTTCACAACAACAACAATGAGTCCTGGTGTGGCACTGCAGGATAATGCGTTGGTCCCCAAGGTAAGTTTGAGCCACAAGATCGGCAGTTCTAAACTGCCAGATGCATCTTGGAAACTCGATACAGGGTCACTATGAGTTGGAACTGACTCGACAGCACTTAAACAACAATGACATCTATAATAATCCAAAGGCATAAGAAATCTAAAACACCTTCTGAATCATCAAAGAAACATTAAAATCATATTCAGAATATTTTAGTGCTAAGGTCATTTGTGTTCTAATTCTCTACAAACTGGCATTTAGTGTATGTATGTATGTGTGTGTGACATGTTCTAACTCTTCAAAAACATATAAGGAAAATGTCATTCATCTTCCATTATATGTAATATTCAGCACTCTGAATATTACCAACTGCATGCCTGCCATTCTTCCACCATACACGTGTACACATACACATACCAGATTACTTTTCAGAAAACTCAGTAGATAAACTGGGATTCTGTGGTCTTTCCTAAATTGCCAATTAAGCTCCCTGAAGCCCTCAATTATGTTTTTAATTGAAGCCCTTCTCTGTATTGAGTCCAGATCCTGGTTATAATGACTCTAAAGAAAGTCATTGATAAGGAAGCTGATGCTCAATGAGATGGACTGACACAGTGGTTATGACAATGGACTCAAATAGAGCAATTGTGACGATGGTTCAGAACCCGGAAGTGATTTGTTTAGTTTGACATGTGGTTACTATGACTCGGAACCAAATGGACAAAAGGACAGCACCTAACAATATAAGCAATGCTTTCCAAAGGGATTTGCAAGGATTACAGAAATACACATAATTGAATAAAAGCTATATTCGTTATGCAGAAACAAAACACAGGATTGAATACAAATGAAGGCAGGCACAATGGGTGCCCAGACATGTGCTTCCATGAGTCTTTGCACATGTCTTACTCTGGAGCGAGGACATAAAGATATTTAGGCCTGACTTCCTGTCTCTCCTACATCTGTGGTTTTTCATTCCCATAGTCCACTAGGGTAGAGAGGCAAGTTTTCACCTTCCTTTTCTCTTTTGGACTATCTTGTACTCATATAGTCCTTCCAAACGTGGTATATGCCTCTCTGCCCCCAGGAGGATTACATCGGGATTGTTGCTTATCTACTAATTGTTGTTAAATGCTGTCAAGTGGGTTCCGACTCATAGCAATCTTACATAGCGTTTCCAAAGAGCAGCTGGTGAGTTTGAACTGCCAAACTTGTGGTTCAAACCGACCTTGTGGTTCAGTGCTGTATCCACAGTGCCAAATCACACATTTCTCTTATATATTTAAAAATATTACATCAACACATTCTATGGTCCCTTCGCCTCCCCCAACCACACACACGCACATCAAAGACATTTGCTCCTGTCAAGAATCTAACTTATTTCAAAATGAGAACTAGTTCTTGTCTTAAGCCTTTGATTCGATCCACTGTCCTGTTCCCCAAAGTCTGGTTATATTGTCTTATTCCTGGGGACTACTTCTTGCTTTCCAAAGAGGCCTGACTCTTGCCACACTGGTTCTATCCACCACAGAATCTAGACACAGAGGCAGACAGAGCTTTACTCTAATGAGAATGCAGCTGGAGTGGTTCTCATGGCACCAAATCAGCAGGGAGTGTGGACTAGCCCTCCAAACCACACCTTCTGTCATGTCCCTTCTCTGGCCTGCATGACAGGTCTCCAGAAAGAGACAAGTAGTTCTGGACAAGTGTTGCTCACTTCCTGGCTTCCCCAGAGCACTCACACTGGCTCCCAGTGGGTGGAATCATTCCTGGGACACAGAGACCCTGGTAGTTCGCTGGTAGAAGTTTTGCTTTCCAGGCTGGAGATGCGGGTTGGATTCCCTTTCAATGCACCTCGTGAGCAGCCGCCATTTCCCTATCAGGGGTTGCTTGTATGTTGCTATGATACCATAGGTTTAAGCACCATTGAGTCCATTCTGACTCATAGAGACCCTATATAGGCTTTCCGAGGAGCAGCTGATGAGCTTGAATCACCAACCTTGCTGTTCAAACTGACCTTGCCATCCAGCATATTAACCCAAGCACCACACCAGGAGTCCCTTCCACTAAGACCAGGGAAAAAGAAATGGTGGCCTACTTCAACCTATCAGCCAAGGAGGCCCTGTGAATCCGAATAGCTCAATCCACAACTGAGCAAGGCAATGGCACAGGACTAGAAAACATTTTGTTCCATTGTGTATTGTTGTTATTGTGTATTGTTGTTATTGTTAAATACCGTAGAGTCATTTCAACCCATAGGGCTTCCAAAGAGCAGCTAGTGAGCTTGAACCACTGACCTTGTGGCTCAAACTGATATTGCAGTCCAGTGCATTAACCCACAGAGCTACACAAGGAAAGCAGCTGATGGTAGCATGTACTTTGCAGGGCTAGCCTGGTAAAGATTAGGAGAGTCAGGTCACCTTGCAGGTTAGGTCAAAACTCTGAGATAAGAAAAGGCAAGCACAGATGCAGGACTGCCAGAAGAAAGAGGCAAGAGAAGGACATGAACCTCTAAATTAAAGGTCCCTTCCAGGAGTCTTGATCTTTGAAAGAAGTCTCCTTCCCATAGACAAAAACCTAACTTAGCGGTGTTTGCTCTGACCAACAGTGGAGAATCTGAGACCAATTTAAAGTGGCCATGCCAATGAAGGGAAGACTGGAAGCCATGAATAGTCTAGAAGACCATAGGAAGTCTTACGCATGTTCAATTGCTAGAAGGTGAGTTGTCCATAGACAAAGGCCAATGAAAGATCTAGGATCTTTTTGTTTTTTTAAAGTTTTTTATTTTTAAGGGTTTTTATTGTGGATTGAGTGAAATTTTACAGGGCAGATCATCAGTTTTACACTCAACAAATCATACACCTTGTTTCATTACAATGGTTATAATCCCCTCCATGTACCATCAGTTAACAGTATTTCTCTCTATTCACTTTAGCTTTTTTATAAAAAACACTCAGGCATATATAGTAATTTACAACTCCAAAGGGCACATTATGCAAGTCGGCCTCCTGGCCACCAGCTCTTAGTCCCTCTCTTCCCATGAATCTTGAGTCCTCAGACGCTCCGTCTCTTCATGCCCCCACCTCTGCCTCCATCTCTGGTGTTGCTGCTTCTCTGGATAAGGTCCTGCATTCTGCTTGTGCTCTTCTCCCTTGATACTGCTAGGGTCCTCTGTTTCTGGACTGTAAGATTAACCACTCCCC